>NC_050463.1:1971032-1976032 GCF_903995425.1 Onychomys torridus
CATCAGGGCCACCGAGGGGGTGGCATCAGGGCCGCCGAGGGGGTGGCATCAGGGCCGCCGAGGGGGTGGCATCAGGGCCGCCGAGGGGGGTGGCATCAGGGCCGCAGAGGGGGGGGCATCAGGGCCGCCGAGGGGGTGGCATCAGGGCCGCAGAGGGGGGTGGCATCAGGGCCACCAAGGGGGATGGCATCAGGGCCACCGCCTCCCACAGAAAGAAAGGGAGTAGCACACACCAGCTATCCCTACAGGCATCCACACCAGGCCAGCCAGGCCTGTCCTCCCAGCTAAGGCTGCTCTGAGTGAGGAGACGCACATGTCCACAACATGCAAAGCTAGGAACCAGTGCACCTAGGACTCACAAAGCCCTCACCCACACACACTGGCATATCCTCCAAAGCCTAGTAAGTGTCCAGCCTCAGTCCCGGTCACAGTGGCATGAGCATCACTCAAGGCTAAAATGGCATGCTGGCCCACTGTGAGCATGCTGGCCCACTGTGAGCATGCTGGCCCACTGTGAGCAGGCTGAAATACCTTGAGACTTTGGATCTAGAGGCTGGGGCCATTCACACGCAGTCCACATGTGCATTCACACCCACACCCACACCCCAAGTATACAGAGGCTCACGCACACACCCTTAAGTATAGATGGGAAGGGGTGGAGGGGTCCACTCAGGACAGGCGCCTCTCTGGGAACAGCATGGGGGCATAAGCAGACATGGATGGCTCTGAGGGGTGATATGGACAGTTAGCTACCTAACAAGCCCTGTCTGACCAGGCTCCCCAGCAGGCCTTCCTCCCCACAGCCCTTAGTTTTTTTACTCCTGAGCATGAAAACCCAGGCCCAGAGGGATGGTGTCCACCAAGGACTCCCAGGTGAGTGGCAGGAACCTGGCTGCAGAATGGGTGTCAGCAGCAGACCACAGGCACACGTGGCCTCTAGTGTGGCCTCTAGGGGGCAACTCACCACCTTGCTGAGGTCGTGCGGCAGGTGGGCCCACTGTGGGTTGTAGAGGATGCAATAGTCCCTGCCCCGGGTACTGCTGCTCTGGGAGACCACTCGCAACACGCCGAACTCACAGGCCACCTGCAATGATAAGGCAGCGGGGCCATCTCAGGAAGGGGTCCCCATGGCCCTGGTCTTGGTAAGGACACCAGTGAGGAAGGTAGACAAGGACAAGGACACCTTCCTGAGCAAGGCATGGTGGCACAGGCCTGTCATCCTGCACTCGGGAGGCCGTGGCAGGAGGGTAGCCATGAGTTTGAGGCCAGCCTGGGCTACAGAGACCCTGTCTCAAAGGGTGAGCTCCTCCCTCTGTCCTTGCGATGCTGGCCATGCCCACCAGGCGCAGCCTGTCACAGGACGGTTCTGTGGAAGGGACCTCAAAGCAAGGAGCTACAGAAGACGGCCAACTCCCAAGCCAGCTGCGTGGCACCAGCACTTCATAGGTGCCCGCAGCCCTCTCCTGGCTTCCATTAGCTTCCCTGGGTTCCCATGACCAGTCCCTGGTGGCTTGCTACTGGGGCTGTACAAGGCTCCAAGGAAACCAGGTACCTCTCTGGACAAGAGACGGGATCCCAGGAGAGAAGCAGTAGCTGCTTGCATGCCCTGGGCCCCAGCCGTGGCATTGAGCTGGGGATGCCCCCAAACCACACTGGAGCAGCACATGAGGGGTGGGGGTGGGGGTCAGAGCAGCCCACAGCCAGCTGTGTGGCATCTGTTGAAATGCCAGTACTTGCTGAGGCTCAGCTGTCTGTCCAGCAGGCTAATGCCCTGAGTTCGGCCTTAGCCTCCCTGTGGACTCAGGCTGGCAGGAGTGGGGGAAGGGAGGCAGACACGGAGGTGCAGGCTGGCTGCTACAGCTCAGAGAACACCAGTTAGACCCAGGGCTAATAAGTGCTTCCTGGGCTCCAAAGACTTGAACCCATGGGAAGAAGTAGACAGTGTAGGGCGGGGCTAGGAAAGATGAGTGACACCAGCCCAGCCCACCCTTAATGGAGCACACTGGGCTAGATGGTGCACAACACGCCTGAGTGCCTGCCACACTGCAACACCTCACAGGGGATGTGCCGCTGGCGCAGAAGCGACATGCTGTTACAAGTGTGACCAATGACTTCAGGTTGGCCACAAGGCCTGCCTACAACTCACACGTGTTGTGAGCCAGGGCAAAGGCTTTGGGCTGGGGAGATCATAGTCCACAGCAGGAACACAGCTGCTATTGTTGGCAGGGTCTCGTGCAGCCCAGGCTGGTAATGGACTCTTTGTAACTGAGGCCGACCCTGAACTTGTGATCTGCGTGCTGGGATGGCTGGTGCACACTTGGTTTTGTGGCGCCAGGGATGGAATCCAGGGCTTTGTCCACGCTACAGTTTGGATGAACGTTTGTGATGTACCTGTCAAGATACCCTCTACACATCTGTGTTTACGTCTAAGGATCATGGCCGCTGCTGGCCCACTCAGTCAGAGGGAAACCACCCAGCTCCTGAGAGCTGACGATAGCTTGGCACAGTGGGCCAAGGGCAACCCTCACAGAGAAAATACCCACATCTGCCTCCCAAGGCTCAGGGCGAGTCACAGAGGAGGAAGTACTGGGAGGGGTGGGGGAAGGGTCTGAGGCTCCAACTCTGCCATAACTTTCCTAGATCCAGAAAGCTGTAAGCTCATAAGACCCGTGGCGGAGGGGACATACACAGTACTTGCTGGGGGGAGACAGTCCAGTGCCCACCAAGCCTGTCAGGAACCAGCTTTTCACTCCTGTGAGGACTCCCCATGAGTCCACTGCTTCCATAAGCCCCACCTGGGCGCAGCCACTCCAGTCCCATGGGTGACCTATCCAGACACAGACTCTGTTTGCATCTCCCCAGAAGTCACTCGACATCTGGACTCTAGGAGCTCACCCTCCTGGCTGCAAACCCCTCAGGGAAAGACGGTGTCTCCTGAGGGCCTGCCATGGGAACAGGATGGACACCAACCTTGGACATCAACTTGCAGCCAGCAGGACTGGCAGGATCCCCACCAGGATGCCTGGGTCTCTCACACAGACTGGGCTTGTCCCTTTATAGAGACAGGGCCCCAACTCCCTGGAAGGGACTCTGGTCATCTCAAGGTAGCAGCATGGAGGCCCCAGTGCCTGAGACTCTGGGAGACCTGACCACACAGTGCAAGCCACTGTGGACCCTGTTTTCCACCACCACCACCACAGGGACCCACTGTCAACTCCAGCACCAACCGCCCAACTGCGGTCCCCAGAAGATTCTCTCCACCTCTCCAGGCTGCTGGGTGTCCCAGGAAGGCCATGTGTCCCCAGCTCAGGGGAGGGAGGGCAGAAGGCAGCAGAGACCACAAGGCTCAGAGCACCCCCCCAAGCCCCTCCTGCCTGCCGTCTGGGTTTATAAGTTGTATTGGCACACAGTAAGTCCACTCCTGTGGGAGCGCCCACGCCTGTGATACAGGCCAGCGCTGTGGGCCAGGGCCGGAATTCTCTGTGAAAAGTGGCTTTTGTGTGAAACGGAAATCAATAGAACTGCCTCTTCTCAGCGGTCATTTACAAGCACAAAGGCGCATTCATGGCTGCCCACCCCACAAGGCACATGGCAGCCTTTCTGCTCCCTCACCACAGGGACAGCACAGTGACACTCTGAACAGGTCAGGCTCTGCCAGGAACCAGTAGCCAAGGCTCCATGGTCTGGTCACACTTGGGAGAACCGAGAACAGAAGCTCCCTACCCCCACCCCCCGGCAGCAAGCTTACTTAGACACATCTGGGCACCATGAGCCCCCAACACCACCTCAGAGTGGTGGGGAACCAAGATGACACACAGGGGAGCCGGGTGGTGGGGGCCTCGGGGGCACCAGGGCATGGTGCCAAGTAGTCCCACTGCACACTCCTCTCCTGGTAACGGGGAGAGAGGTATGGCTGGGGACATCCGGTCTCTTAGCCAGGGTCACAAAACGGCTGTGGGTCCAGGACTGCCACCCAGCCACCTCCCAATCTGAGAGCTAGCCTCGTTACTGGGCACTTGGACCAGGCTGTGACCCAGCCAAGAATGCCGCCCCTGCCTGTTCCCCACCAGATTTGGGAAAGACAGGGACAGCTGCTCACAAGCAGGATAAGGTGATGCCCATCCCCTGCTCAGGTGAAGTCCCCAAGCACCCAGCTTCACCACCAGCCAGGACCCAGGTCCTTCTGCTCCACTGTCTCCAACCCTGAGCGGGGGCATTCCCCACTGCAGGGAACTCCTGTCATCATGTGCTCATCCCCGGGAAAATGTCATCTCTCACACCCTTCTTCTCCTATGCTTGGCAAACTCCTATTCATCCTTCAGAACCTCCTGAAAAGCCCTCCATCAGGTAAAACAGACCCGTAAGAACGGCACAAGCCGGCCAGGGCAGGACCAGTCGAGACTAGATGACCAGAAGTGTTCTGAAGTCAAAAGACGGGGAGAAAATAGAATAGCCTCGGTGGACATCAGCTGCCCAGAGAGGGCGGCTTCTGAGGCAGGCCCGTGGCCCAGGACACATGACGCAGAGCCCCTGGACTGCTGGCAGGATGCTGCAAGCCCTGACACACTTTCCAAAGCTCATGTCCAGCCAAGAGCAGGATGTGAGGATAAAAGTGGCCCAAGGGAGATGTGGGCCACACGGTGGGGTGGCTGGGAACCACAGGCCTGGGAATGCCTTGACTTCAACCAAGGAGGTGCACGCCAGCCGTGCCAGCGCTGGGGAGGCTGGGGCAGAGTTCCGAGCTCAACGCTAGCTAGGCTGTAAAGGGAAACCCTGCTGCAAAATTCTGTAATCTCAAAAAAAAAAAAAAGTGCACTCAGGACGGTAGCACAGGCCACCTGCAGCCGTCCCCAGTAGAACGCAGCAACTGCCCCGTGTGCCCGAGGCTGCAGCCCTCCAGATCCGCCACAGAAACAGACAAAAAGGAATCTAACAACTAAGCCGGGTGCTGGGATGCAGGCTGTCATGCCAGCGCTTGGATACTGAGGCAGGTGGTTTGC
>NC_050463.1:1981032-1988212 GCF_903995425.1 Onychomys torridus
GACAGAGACAGGTGGGTAGGAACACGGCTCAAGGCTAAGAGTGCTTGCTGCTTTGGCAGGGGACCTGCATTCAGTTCCCAGCACCCATGGTAACTCCAACGTCAGGGTCATTCGATGCCTCTAGCCATCATGGGCACTGACACATAACCACACATACACACACACAGAAAAACGGTTTAATATACAAAACACCTGGGTATGGTAGCGCACGCCTTTAATCCCAGCACTCTGGAGGCAGAGCCAGGTGGATCTCTGTGAGTTCGAGGCCAGCCTGGGCTACAGAGTGAGATCCAGGACAGCCAGGGCTACAAAATGAGACCCTGCCTCAAACAAGCAAACAAATAAACAACAACAACAACAACAAAACGATTTGGAGTGCTCAGTTGGCAGAGAGCTCACGGACACGCAAGAAACCATGGATTCTACGGGGGTTGTATGGATGCCACCCCAGCACTCAGGAAGTGGAGACATGGGGTCCAGGTTCAAGGTCATGCTTGCCTACAAAGTGAGTTTGAAGACCACTGAGGCTAGAGACCCTACCAGAAGAAAGAAAGAATGCAAGGTGGGAAGGGAGGGAGGGAGGGATAAAACCCCACAGACCCCCTAAATCACATGTATACACTTAGCTCAATCCCTCCTGTTCCCTAAAGAGGCCCCCAGAGTCCTCAGGCTTGGTCCTCTGACCCCTGCCCAGGGGCCTCAGCTGCCCGCAGAACCGCCCTCACATGCAGCCCACCAAGCTGCTCAGGGACCGTCCCTTGTTGTCAGGCCCCCCTTGATCCCAGGTCCCCTTCCTGCATGTGTGAACAAGGCCCGGCTCCAGTCCCTGAACTCAGGAGAAGGGGCTTGGGATGAGTGGCCATTTGAGAGGGTGGTGCCCTGCACAGGTAACGCCCCCTGCGGTAAGCCCCGCCCCTCCTCCGGCCCAGCCCCGCTCTGGTTCCCAGGTGTCCTGTCTCCTGCGGCTTCAGCTCTGCTCGGCTGGAACTCGGTGAGCGGGGGTCCCCTCGGGGCTCAGATTTCCCTTGGGAAGATGGGGCATGCAGTTTGCAAAGCTCTGGGCTGTGAGCGTGCACCGTATGTGGAGGTGCATTGTAAAGGGCTGAAAGTCTGGGGGAATCCTGTGAAGACTCCCCGGGTGTGCAGACAATCAAGCTTGGGAGCTGCCCCTGGGCAGAGTGGGGAGAGCCAGGTCAGGTGTCTTAGTTAGGGTGCACAGATATGGCTGGGTGAGGATCAGGGACCCCCCCAAACCTTCCTCATCCCCACACCAGCTCTCCAGTCTTTTTCTCCATGACAGAACTGAGTAGTGCTGGGTGGCTCAAAGGCCTCCCCCTTGATGCAGGGAGAGTGCAGGACTGGACGTGGTGGCACACACCTTTAATCCCAGCACTCGGGAGGCAGAGGCAGGCGGGTCTCTGTGAGTTCGAGGCCAGCCTGGTTTACAGAGCGAGATCCTATGTCAGGAGAGAAGGAGGTGGGAGGGAGTTCAAGAAGGTTGTGGTCATGGGGTGTGACATCGAGGGAGCCCTATGGGCCCCGAGGAGGGGCTTCCATGTTTTGGTTTGTTTGTATGTGTGACAGAAGACAATACACAGGGGACGGACGGCTGTTTGGGGGTTGGTGGCTCACATTGGATCTGGTCAGAAATCCCTTGTGGCACCCACGCGTGAGGGCTGACAAGGCTTTGTTCTAGGGTTCTGGATGGCTGGAGTCTCTCATTCACTTCCCCCACCCACTGGGTTACACTGAAGCTCCTGGACCCCACCTGGGCAGATCTGCTCAGGGTTAGCTCAGCCCTGCCAGCCTCCAAGGAAGTGCCGCTGAAGGGGCTTGGGCCCGGTGTTTGACAAGGGCTGGCTACCTTCTTGCTGGTCTCCAAAGTGCCACACACACCCCCAGGCTGGCCCATGCCATGGCCTGTCCTGCGGCCCAGACTGGCTGTGAGTGCACCAGCGTCTCTCAGGGCCTCTGTGACTGTTCTTGTGTGTGCACAGGTGTGCTGACATGTGGCTGTGTGTGGTGTTTCTCATGTGCCCACGGGGACTGCATCGGTGGCCGTGGAGAGCGGGGCACAGCCGTGCGGGGCTTTGGTGGCTGCCTATCATTGCCCTGTGGTGACTGCCAAGGCCTGAGAGGGAATCCATTCCTGGTCACCACAGTGTGTTCACTGAGCTGAGCACACATATGTCTCAGTGTGGTGATCCACGGAGGGCACACTCTCGTGTCTCCATCCTTAGCGAGGGAATCTGCTTGGTGCTGGTCTGGGGAGGGGATTATGTGGCTCTCAGGGGCCGGAGCAGGAGGTCTCTGATGTGATTCTGGGGCCAGGTGAGGCCATTGTGAATGAGTGAGCCTCCTGGACTTGGTGTGGAGACAGGGAGGGGACAGACAGGGAGAGAGAGAGAGAGAAAAACTATGCAGAGATACAGAGAGACACACAGACAGGGACAGACGACAGGTAGGGACAGACAGAAAGGACTGATATGGGGCGACAGTCTTCACTCATGTCTGGACAGCAAGGCCCCTGGTTCATCTGGGCCCCATGTGAACCTTCCCCGAGCCATGGGTGTCTGAGCTCCGCTTCTGAGTCTCCAGCTTTGACACACACACACACACACACACACACACACACACACACACCCGTTTCTCAGCTTCTGCGCCTCCCACACCACAGCGGCTTCTCCTTCTTCCCGGCATATTATAATCCTGACAGACTCCAGAGGTCGCATCAATGGCTCTCTCCCAAACATCTCTTCCCTTGAAGGCTAACAAAGACGCCAGAGACAAAGAGAGATAGGAAAAGAGCAAGCTGATTACGTTTCTTTCACGCTTGCTGAGTGATTGGCTTCATGACTGGGGCCAGGAAAGGGGGAGCGGAGAAAGGGCAGGTAAGACTGCTGCTGCCTGGCCCGCTACCCCAGCTACTCCAGGGGCCACCGAGGCTAGACCGAGAGTCTGTCTCAAAATCAGAAGTTAATGCAGGGCTGGAAGTGTGATCAGAGACCCTACCTAGAACCCCCAGTGAGGGCTGGGGGCGTGGTCAGGGCGGATCCCACCCAGAATCCCCAGTGAGGGGCTGGGGCGTGGTCAGGGCGGAGCCCCGCCCAGAATCCCCAGTGAGGGGCTGGGGGCGTGGTCAGGGCGGACCCCACCCAGAATCCCCAGTGAGGGCTGGGGGCGTGGTCAGGGTGGAGCCCCGCCTAGAATCCCCAGTGAGGGCTGGGGGCGTGGTCAGGGTGGAGCCCCGCCCAGAATCCCCAGTGAGGGCTGGGGGCGTGGATTAGGAGGCGTCCCCTGCTACCATGACCTTGGACTGCAGCACTAGTGTTCTGGGGTCCCGGGTCCCAGAGTGACCGCCCTGTGCCCCTCACTCCGGGCAGTACCCGTATCTTAATGACTTAAGCCATGCCTTCCATCTTGTCTCGGGCTGCTGACTGGCAAGGCTCCTGGCTTGTTCCACTCTGTGTATGACAGTGCCAAGTGTCAGGGTGGCATTGAGGACAAGCTGGCCGGAAACTGAGACTCCGCTGGCATGCCCAGGAGTCTGGAAACCAGTGACCCGCTGCGTTCACAGTCACGGCTCTGTCCACAGCCCTCCCACTTCACACATTCTGGGAAGCCCCGATTCCTTCCTGACTCCCGGTCACCAATGGTGAAGAAAAGGTCAACCAAGTGATGTCCTGGCTCAGGGCTGCAACAGCTTCGTGGCCCTGGGTTGCTGGCGATGAGTACTCAGTGGTGTCTCACTGCACCTGGCCGGACTGACAGCCTGGTCTCTAGTTTTGCTTTTCCTTTTTGTTTTTGTTTTTGTTTTTTTGAGACAGGGTTTCTCTGTGCAGCCCTGGCTGTCCTGGAGCTCACTCTGTAGCCCAGGCTGGCCTCGAACTCACAGAGATCCGCTTGCCTCTGCCTCCCGAGTGCTGGGATTACCACCGCCCGGCCTAGTTTTTCTTTTTGAGACAGGGTCTCATACTCGACATCAGGCTGGCCTCCTTGTATCTCAGGATGACCTTGAATTCCTCTATGTCCTGCCTCCAGTGCAGGGGGGACAGGCATGTACCCCACATGTCTGTGTGGTGCTGGGAATGGAACCCTGCCTTCCTGAGTAGGAGAGGACTGCTGGTCCCACTGAGCCGCAGGGTCTTATACAGCCCTAGCTGGCCTCAAACCAACGATCCTCCTGCCTCAGTCTCCTGAGCGCCTCTGCTTCCCAGAGGGTGTCCACTGCAGGCTCAGACAGCAATCTGATCACTTGTGACTGTGCTCAGCTTAGCTGTGGTCTGGATCTTAGAGGAACCTGCTGGAAGCCTTTGGTGGCCATTCTTGAACTGCAGGAGAGCAGGTTTCTCCAGCTGCTGATGTGTAGGTCAGCGTGTCTGGTCTGGGATGTTCTCACATCTCCCTAAGCAGCTGATGATTTAGTCTTTTCTGTGACTTTGGGAAAAATGTGTGCCAGGGACGCTCTGTCTCGAGGTCACCTTGGAATGATAATGGCGTCCCTCTTGGTTATTCTTAATCAGCTATCTTACCGCCCACTCCACCAGTCTTTGGAAAGCATGAGAATAAAGACCCACCCGAGAACATACTTTTGTAGCCTAAGACTATCGGCTTGGACAATCTTCCAGCACCTTCTATCTTGTTAAAACACCAGTTTGTCAGAGACAACCGTCTCCATGGGGACGGAGTGATGAGCCCGTCCCAGGCACGGTGCTGTTTGCTGCCCCTCAGCTCTGCCAAATCCACCTGTTTATTTTACTTGTACATGTGTGTTTGTAAGTGTGCCACAGTGCACATATGCAGGTCAGGGGCCAGCTCTGGGTCTGGCTCTCTCCTGGGGGTGGCACTCAAGCACCAGCCTTAACCATAAGTGCCCTCACCTGATGGCCCCAGGACATGCACATGTGCCCCACCATGCCCGGTAAGTGTATTTGACATAAAACTTTTTGCAAGGTGATGGTGGCGCACACCTTTAACCCCAGCACCCAGGAGGCAGAGGCAGGCCGATCTCTGTGAGTTTGAGGCCAGCCTGGTCTATAGAGCGAGATCCAGGACAGCCAGGGCTGCACAGGGAAACCCTGTCTCAGCAACAACAAAAGCCACTCACTGTAAGCCAAGTGTGGTGGCATACACCTGTGATCGCAATGGTCAGGAGGCTGAGGCAGGAGAATCACAAATTCCAGGCGACAGACCTAGAGTCTGTCAAAAACAAAAAAACCAAAACCAAATCCAGAAAACAAACAAAACAACAAAACTACTCCAACACGAACCAGGCGGCTCTCCACGACACTTGTGGTGGGTCAGGGCTGCTCCCTCCCAGAGCTTCAGGGAGCACCCAAACCCCACCCTCTCAGGGGTGGGGGCCTCCATCCCTTGGCTTTCTGCCCCTTCCTCCCTCTTCCCAGCTACCCCACCCTCCGCCTCGCTCTGAGAACCTCATGGTGAAAGTGACCCCGAGTGACCCCGAGTGGTTCCCAGCTAAGCCCTCAGCCCGAGACCTCGAGCAGAGATCCTCTTTCCCACGTGAGATGATGTAGTCACAGACTCTGGGGACCTGGGCGGCGCAGCCAGTGCGGACATCTTCAGAGGCCACAGCCCCCCAAGGCCCCTAAAAATGTCATTCCAGGACCAACACGGGCAGGGGCTGCCAGGGGCTCCTTGCTTCTCTAATTGTCTCTGGCTGGGTTTTGCTCCCTCTGTGCCAGGCCCTCCGGCTCCTGGGGGGGCATTTCCCTGCCCTCCGAGAGGCCCTGGCCAGATTTGGCCAGAGCAGCCACAGGCTGTCTGAGTCTCTCGGAGTCTCCCTGAGAATGTGAGGCCCAGGGTCACCTCAGGTAGGAGCAGCCCCCCGCTCGCTGCTCGGCACCTTCCACGCGTAGCCATTGATAGCCACTCCTGGCACTGCACAGGCAGGATTGGATGGAAACAAGCCAGGCATGTCCACAGTGGGGTGGCTGTTGGCTGCATGGCTCCTGGGCCTCAGGTCAGGTCTGTCACCCCATCCCTTCACAGGTCAGTCTCTGGTGCCTGAGAGTCTGCCCCTCACTCCCTTTCTTTCCTTTTTAAAAACAGTTTTGCATTTTGAGATTGGGGGCGGGGGCGCGTCTCACGTAGCCCAGGCTTCAAACTTGCTTATGGCTGAGGCTGAGCTAGAACCCCCAATCCTCCTGCCTCCACCTCCCAGGCGCTGGGATCAAGGGTGTGCGTCACTGTGGCTGGCTTTTAAATTCTTAGCTTGTTTTGGTTCTGTGTTTATTGATTTGTGTGTGTATTTGTGTGGGCGTCTACCGCTGAGGGCAGCGGACAGTGGTTGGAGCTCCCAGTACGTGGGTCCCATGGTGGAACTCACCAGGCCTGCGGACAACTGACGGCAAGTGCCCCACCCACTGAGCCATCCCACCAGCCACAGTTCTTTTTAATTTTTAATTTTAAGTTTTGGCAGGTCATGATAGTGCACGCCTTTAATCCCAGCACTCAGGAGGCAGAGGCAGGCAGATCTCGGTGAGTTCAAGGCCAGCCTGGTCTACAGAGTGAGATCCAGGACAGCCAAGGCCACTTGGAGAGATCCTGTCAAAGAGAGAGATCCCTAGGATGACTGTGGCTTATAATAAGTTTGGGTTTTGCTCAATCACTGGGCAAGCCTCAGTGAAACATTTCACTATTAGGATAAGAATTTGTACTGTATCAAGCCGATAATAGAAAATAAAATAAAATAAAATAAAAAACATGGTTAGGAGTTTAAAACAAAACAAAACAAAATTTCTCTGGTCTGTGGCTGGTGGCCTGCCTGGGGTGAAGTGACGTGCCCACGTCTCCCCGGAGATGGTTAGTGAGCCGGCAGGCCACTGAAGGAGGCCACCCAGCAGTGAAGAGTGAGAAATGGTGGCTTCCTCCGCCCGATGCGGAGGAACACGGGACTCTCAGACTAGTGTGGCAGAGATCAACCATGTTTCAAAATTGTTATTAGGGCCTGGAGAGGTGGCTCAGTGGTTAGAGCACCAGCTGTGCTTGTGGACGTCCTGAGTTCAATTCCTAGCACCCACATGGTGGCTCACAACCACCTGTAACTCCACTTCCAGGAACTCAGCATCCTCTTTGGCACACAGACATGCATGCAGGCCAAACACTCATACAAGTAAAATAAATAAATAAACCTTAATTCTTTGTTTTATTTTTTTGA
>NC_050463.1:1988237-2115962 GCF_903995425.1 Onychomys torridus
CTGTGTAAGCCCAGGCTGGCCTCAGCTCCCTGGGTCGCTCCCTGGGTCGCTCAGGCCGGCCTGAGCTGATCCTCCCGCCTCACCTCCCGGGACAGAGGGTGGCCGAGCCTGGCCCGCACCTGGCAGGAGTCCACCTTCCCGTCCAGGTAGCCGGCGCACACCATCCTGTCGGTGAGCGAGTGGCCGTACAGGCTGGCACACAGGCCCTGGTCCAGCAGCTCCACGGTGGCCTTCTGAAGGACCTCCGGCTTGACCACTGCCGGACGGACAGGGAGAAGCGGGGTGAGAGCCGGGAGACGCAGGGCATCCCCTGGGGTCTGCACACTGACAGCCGAGCACCAGGGCTCCTCCTCACTCTGCCCACGCGTGCTAGGCTCCCAAACGCTCTCACGGACCCGCTTCCTCCTGACAACGCATTCTGTCCTCCAGGCTAAGGGTTTGGTTTGGCTTTCTTTCTTTTTTTCTCCCCAGAGCTGAGGACCGAACCCAGGGCCTTGGAGCGACCCAGGGAGCTGAGGCCAGCCTGAGCTACACAGGGAGCTGAGGCCAGCCTGGGCTACACAGGGAGCTGAGGCCAGCCTGGGCTACACAGGGAGCTGAGGCCAGCCTGGGCTACACAGGGAGCTGAGGCCAGCCTGAGCTACACAGGGAGCTGAGGCCAGCCTGAGCTACACAGGGAGCTGAGGCCAGCCTGGGCTACACAGGGAGCTGAGGCCAGCCTGAGCTACACAGGGAGCTGAGGCCAGCCTGGGCTACACAGGGAGCTGAGGCCAGCCTGAGCTACACAGGGAGCTGAGGCCAGCCTGAGCTACACAGGGAGCGACCGAGGCCAGCCTGAGCTACACAGGGAGCTGAGGCCAGCCTGAGCTACACAGGGAGCTGAGGCCGGGTCTCAAAAAGGAAAAGGAGAAACACCCTGCCTGAGCTTTTGTGGTTGACTGTATTTTATGAAATAGACGTCACTGTATGTTTTTACTTGTTTTTAGTTTATCCAGGCAGGGCTTCTCTGTGTAGCCCAGGCTGTCCTGGATCTCCCTCTGTAGCCCAGGCTGGCCTCGAACTCACAGAGATCCCCCTGCCTCTGCCTCCCGAGTGCTGGGGCGGAGCGATGGCTCCGAGGCCAGGAGCTTTAGGGGAGACGCCTGCACAGACAGGCAGACGTGCACATAAATATCCAGATAACCAACCGTGAGGGCGCTCGGCGCGGATGAGGCCCCCACAGCTGCGGTTCTGCGGGGCCCCGCGTGCTGACAGCGCTCCCCCGCTCCCAGGGTGACTCGGGGGGACCCCTGGTCTGCGAGGAGCCCTCCGGGAGGTTCTTCCTGGCCGGCATCGTGAGCTGGGGCATCGGCTGTGCGGAGGCGCGGCGGCCGGGGGTCTACGCCCGCGTCACCCGGCTGCGGGACTGGATCCTGGAGGTGACCCGCGCGCCTGCGGTGCCCACAGCGGCCCCTGCGCCCGCCACCCCCGGCCCTCCCCGGCCCACCAGCCCCGGCAGCCCGCCGCCCGGCACCTCGGCCAGACCCACGGCGGCGCCCAGCACCGCACCTCCACACCCCAGCACCGCGGCCAAGCCTCAAGGTACGGCGGCGCGGCCGGCCCCTCCCAGCGGGGGTGGGGCAGAGGAGGGGGCTCCATCGGCAGTCGACTATGGATGTCTGCCAGGAAGCAGGCGCTGGGGTGGGGGCTTCATTGCTGATCTTGAAGTTCCCGGTGCGGGGTCGGCAATCGATTGTCAGTGTCTGTCACGATAGACAGCAAGAAATGGGCGGGGTTGAGACTGGGTCTCTCTGGGTAGCTCTGGCTGCCCTGGAACTCTTTGTGCAAGCCTGGCCTCGAACTCACAGAGATCCGCCTGTCTCTGCCTGGACGCCAGGACCAGCTGTGATCACCTCTTGATGTCTGGTTCAATACTGTGGAAGTTTGGCAGCTGATAACTATTTATTGGGGGGGCGGTGCATGTGGAGGTGGAGGACAACTTGCAGGAATTGGCTTTCTCTCTCCACCATGTCGGGTCCAGGACATTGAACTCAGCAAAACTTAACAGATTTGGTAGCTAGTACCTTGGATGGAGGATTGGTGATTGATTGACAATGTCTGCCTTGAATCCTCAGTGAGAAATTGGTGATTGATTATTGGTGTCGTCCATGAGTGCACTTGATGGGAGATAGGCAATTTATTATTGGTATCAGTCTTGACACTGGGCGGGAAATTGGTGACCATTTATTGATATCTGCCATGAAGCACTCAATAGGGGATTGACAATTGATTGCTGATGTCTGCCATGAGCACAAGCCTATTACAGGCTGGTCATTCTTTGGGCTTACATTTTTTTATTTTAATTTAAATCTTTTGAGGCAGAGTCTCACTATGTAGCCCTGGCTGACCTGGAGCTCACTTTCTAGACCAGGTTGATTTTCAACTCAGAGCTCTGCCTGCCTCAGTCTCCCGGGTGCTGGGATTGAAGGCGTCCACTACTATTCCTGGCTTCACTTTTAATTTTTTGAAACTATAATGTAGGTGCATTTGAAAATGAAGCTGCAGGGGCTGCAGAGGTGGCTCAGAGGTTAAGAGCACCGCCTGCTCTTCCAGAGGACCTGAGTTCAATTCCCAGCACCCACATGGTGGCTCACAACCCTCTGTAATGAGAGCTGGTACTCTCTTCTGGCCTGCAGGGGTACATGCAGACAGAACACTGTATACATGACAAATAAAGTAAATTTTAAAAAAAGAAAAAGAAAATGAAGCTGCAAAGTCAACACAGTTAGAGTGACCCACAGGGTCAGCAAGAAGTTGGCTGACGTGGCTGTGGACCTGGTGGAAGTGAGACTGAGTCTCTGCGTGGCCAGTGTGGCCTGCGGGCACTGTCCCTGTCTGGCATGCCTCTCTTTGCCTTATCAGCCTTGCATCTCCTCTCGGGTTGTGTGTGTTCTGTGGTGCTGGGGTCTGGAGCCGGAGCCTGGTGCACTGGAGGCAAGGGCCCTGCCACAGCCCACCACACGGGCTCTGCCTCCTCCTGCATTCTTTCCCTCACTCCAGCCAGCCCTGTCTCTGTCCCCCTCTCTCTCCCCTCCCTTCTCAGGCAGTGTCTATTGTTTCCAATGCTGACTTCAAACTCAGAACAATCCTCCTGCCTCAGCTTCTGAGTGCTCGGATGACAGGCATGTGCCGCCACGTAGATGTGACCTTGTGGGTCCTGGGAATCTCACCGGGTGTGGTTGATTGTATCTCAGTCATTCCAAGCTCAGGATTCCCTGGTACCTCCAGCCCTGCCCCCCTGGGCGATGTCCTCATTGCTCTGTGTGTAGGTCACTCAGGGGCCAGAACAGGTGAGTCCTGGGTAGATAAGGACCCCACCCCCTCTCTCCCCTCTCTTTGCAGAGTGTGGGGCCAGGCCTGCGATGGACAAGCCCACTCGGATTGTGGGTGGACTCAGCGCCGTGTCTGGGGAGGTGCCCTGGCAGGCCAGCCTGAAGGAAGGGTCCAGACATTTCTGTGGAGCCACCGTGGTGGGTGACCGCTGGCTACTGTCCGCCGCTCACTGCTTCAACCAGTAAGGCCTCCCAAGGGTCCGGACGGTAGACTCGCTGGTGTAGTTGTGCATTCCTGTCCCTCTGTCTCAAAAATAAACAGCCAACACAAACCAAAACAGGCATGGAGGTCGCCCAGGCCCCCAACTGCCCCCTCTGGGCTCCACAGCAGGGACCTGGGTTCTGACCAGCAGTGACCTATGACATTCATAAAGCTGAGAGGGTCTTGGTCAGAGTACACTCTCTACCAGGTCCCCTTCCAGGGGGACCCTCCCTGGGGTGCAGGTGTTGGCTGGGAGGGGGCAGGGCAGGCATGCCTGAGGTCCTGTCTCCGCAGCACCAAGGCAGAACAGGTGCATGCGCACCTGGGCACGGCGTCCCTGCTGGGTGTTGGCGGGAGCCCCATCAAGCTGGGGGTGCGGAGGATGGTTCTGCATCCCCGCTACAACCCAGGCATCCTGGACTTTGACGTGGCCTTGCTGGAGTTGGCCCGGCCACTGGTCTTCAACAAGTTCATCCAGCCCATCTGTCTCCCCTTGGCCATCCACAAGTTCCCTGTGGGCCGGAAGTGCATGATCTCAGGCTGGGGCAACACACAGGAGGGAAATGGTGAGCAGGTCTCCAGGGCCTGGCCTGGGAGGGATGGGGTTTGGCTTCCCTCACCTGGGCCCTAAATCATTCCTCTGCGCTGACCCCACAACCTAAGAGCCACTCAATGTCTCCTAGGGGCTACATACGGACCCCCATTTGTGTGTATAAATAAAGTTTTATCGACACAATCTCCAGGCAGTGGTGCCTCACACATGTAATCCCAGTATTAGGGAGGCAGAGGCAAGCAGATCTCTGAGTTTGAGGCCAGCCTGATCTACATATTGAGTTCCAGGATAGCCAGGGCTACATAGAGAGTCCCTGTCTCTAAAAACAAAACAAACAAACAAACAAACAAAAATCCACACATTCATTGACCAGATGTCCATGGCTGCAAAAAACATCTGTGCTGACCCTTTGGCACAGACTTGAGCCACTAGCCTCTTGCTATCCCAGGGCCACGTGTAGCCCAGAGACTGGGTGTAAATAATGCTTGGTTGCCACGTCTCCCTGCACCTCCATTCACTAACAGGATAAACTGAAAATGTTTATTCTCTAGCTCAGTGGTGCTCAGCCTGCCTGATGCTGCAACTCTTTAATACAGTTCTTCATGTGTGGTGACCCAGCCATAAAACTATTTCATTGCTACTTCATAACTGTAATTGTGCTTCTTTTTTTTTTTTAAAAGATTTATTTATTTATTATTATGTATACAGTGTTCTGTCTGCACATATCCCGGCAGGCCAGAAGAGGGCGCCAGATCTCATTACAGATGGTTGTGAGCCACCATGTGGTTGCTGGGAATTGAACTCAGGACCTCTGGAAGAGCAGCCAGTGCTCTTAACCACTGAGCCATCTCTCCAGCCCACCCTTTTTTTTTTTTTTTTTTTTTTCCCCCTCTGTATAGTTTTGGTGCCTTTCCTGGATCTCGCTCTGTAGACCAGGCTGGCCTCGAACTCATCTGCCTCTGCCTCCCAAGCACTGGGATTAAAGGTGTGTGCCACCACCGCCCGACTTTGCTACTGTTATGAATCGTAATGTAAATATGTACTATGGGGCCCCCAAAGGGATCGCGGCCCATGGGGTGAGAACCATTGTTCTAGCCTTTTGTGAAAAGGTTGTATCAAAATGGGAATGGTTGGCCTGCAGCTGTCTTCCCAGCTTGGGAGGCGGTGGTGGGGGCATCATAGGTTCAAGGCCAGCCTGGGTTACATAGTGAGACCCTCAAAACTCCAAGAGTTAGGGGTGTGTTGAGCACTTGTCTAGCAGAGTCCCTGGGTTGCCCCCAAGCCCCACAGGAGAAAATAAAAATTTCTGTGATAGCCAGGTAGTGGTGGCGCACACCTTTGATCCCAGTACCTGGGAGGCAGAGGCAGAAGGATCTCTGTGAGTTCTGGGACAGCCAGAGCTACACAGTGAGACCTTATCTCAAACAAAACAAAAATTCCTGTGAGATCTGCTCACTGTCTCCAGGATAGGGACAGCACTTGGTGGCCCTGCTTGGTGACAGACACTCGGTGGCATCCTGAGCTCTCTTTCCCGGCAGCCACCAAGCCCGACATCCTGCAGAAGGCGTCCGTGGGCATCATAGAGCAGAAGATGTGTGGTGCCCTGTACAACTTCTCCCTCACGGACCGCATGCTCTGCGCCGGCTTCCTGGAGGGCAAGGTGGACTCCTGCCAGGTAGGTGTCACAGGGACACCCCAACCTCCCCCTAGGCTTGGGGTGCATCAGTGATGAGCATTTGCCTAGCGTGGTGAGGCCCCCCTGGGTTCCTTCCATCCCCGGTGCTCAAAAAAGAAGAGCCAGAATGATTGATGGAGGCTCAGAGATGACGCCTGAATGCAGAGCCTCAAGTCCAGTGGGAGTGGAGCCTTTCTCTTCCTTCGACGGTGTCCCATGCAGATCCGGTGGTGTCTCCCTCCTGCAGGGTGACTCTGGTGGCCCACTGGCGTGTGAGGAGACACCAGGTGTCTTCTATCTGGCGGGCATCGTGAGCTGGGGCATTGGCTGTGCTCAAGCGAAGAAGCCGGGCGTCTATGCCCGCATCACTCGCCTCAAGGACTGGATCCTGAAGGCCATGTCCTCAGGCCCCAGCTCCACGCCTCGCCCGCACACCTCCAGCACGCGGCTTATCCCTAACCAGCCCCCCAGAACCACAGCTGCTGGCCTCACTGTCCAAGAGGCCACCACCAGACCTGCAACCCCCAGGGCCACCAGCAGGGGGACCACTAGACCACTCAACAGGAGCACCACCAGGGCACAGACTCCAGCCCCGAATGCCCCAGGCACCACCACGCATTCCCAGCTGCCAGGTACGGTGACGGTGACTTGTGATGTGGTGCAGGCAGGTCCCTGTCACAGCTGGGGTTAGACAGGGCGCTGAAGACAGAGTGTCCCAGATTGCAGAGCTAGAGCTCAGTGTCAATGTCCTGTGGCCGCCTGCCCGGCCTTCAGTGGGCACTCTCTCCACGTCCTACTGTGTGCGCCTGTGTGCCGACATCTGTCCATTTGTTTGTGTGCGCACGTGTGTGCATACAGAGGCCAGAGGAGGGCGTCTGTGTCCCTCTCCACCAAGGACACAGACGCCATCCTCCGTCACTCCTAAATATTCCTCTGAGGCAAGGTATCTCATTGAACATGGAGCTTCTGGCTTCTGTTGCAGCAGGCGAGACCCAGCCATCCCCCTGTCTCTGTTGCCCTCCGAGCTGGGGTCAGCACGGCCATGCCCACTGAACCCCCTCTCCAGCTCCTGCTCCTTTCTTATTGTTCACTCCTGTGTATCAAGGCCCATGGTGGCCTGGAACCCACTCAGTATCTGAGGCTGACCTTGAACTCCTGATCCTCCTGCCTCAGCCTCTGGAGTCCTGAGATGACAGCTCACCCTGCCAGGCTGCCTCTCTGCTTGTGTCTCTCTTTCCATTCTGTTGGCACTGGGGGGTGCTCTCCTGCTGAGCCACACACCGGGGTCAGGGTCCGCTGGAGCTCTGCGGATGTGCCTACGGCTGGGGACTTGGCTTTCCGCTCCACATGCAGCAGTGCTCGGAGTGGAGGGCACTAAAATCAACCCTCTCATGGCCGAAGCTGCTGCATTCGCCTGCTAGGGCTGCCCCGGGACCCCACGGGCCCCAACGTCTCCTCCCTCCCCTCTTCCTGTCCTGCTTTACTGCTCTGTTTTCCGTCATGAGCTTGTGTCCTGAGCTCAGCTCCTCACACATGGCAGCATCGATGGGAATGCCCCAGGAGGCCCCTCCACCCACCAGGGCTCCTGCCAACCCAGGGCCCTGTGACCTATGATGGGCTGTCACGTCACCCAGATACACTCAACCCCAAGACCCCAGAATGCGACTGTGGGAGACAGTCTATAAATAGGCATTTTGGTAAAAAGTGGTCGCTGAGCAGGTTCCCCAATCTAAAGAGTGTCCCGGTAAGAAGCCAGGCCGGGCCTGAGGGCAAACACCTGCTGTCTCAGCCACTTGACGGGAGCATCACAAATCCGAGGCCAGCCTGGGCTATGAGGGGGTGTTGAAGGCCAGTGTGGGCAGCTTAGCCAGACTGTCTCTGATCAGCAAAAAGAAATGGAGCCCCGCCCAGAACCCCCAGTGAGGGCTGGGGGCGTGGTCAGGGTGGAGCCCCGCCTAGAATCCCCAGTGAGGGGCTGGGGGCGTGGTCAGGTTGGAGCCCCGCCCAGAACCCCCAGTGAGGGCTGGGGGCGTGGTCAGGGCGGAGCCCCGCCCAGAATCCCCAGTGAGGGGCTGGGGGCGTGGTCAGGTTGGAGCCCCGCCCAGAACCCCCAGTGAGGGCTGGGGGCGTGGTCAGGGCGGAGCCCCGCCCAGAATCCCCAGTGAGGGCTGGGGGCGTGGTCGGGGTGGAGCCCCGCCCAGAATCCCAGTGAGGGGCTGGGGGCGTGGTCAGGGTGGAGCCCCGCCCAGAACCCCCAGTGAGGGCTGGGGGCGTGGTCGGGGTCCAGTGTGGGAGGATCCGGCCTTCATCATGGCCAGGAATGTTCAAATAAAATAAAAAGAGAAAAAGGAGAAAGAGCGAGCAAGTTCCAGAAGGAGGAAGAACAGCTGGAGAGGAATGATGGCTCAGTGACGCCTTTGCGGGTGTGACCCAAAGGGGGTCGTGACCCACAGGTTGAGAGACACTGATCTCCAGGCCCAGGGTCCCCTTCCTCGGGCCCCTCGGAGAGTTGGTAAGGGGCTGCTCCCAACCCCACTGACGTCTCCGTGAGGAGGGCAGGGTTGGGTGGCGGTGACACAGCAGACGTGGTCAGGGCCGCCTGCGAAGGGGGAGGCTATTGGGGTCTCCCCAGGGCCTTTCCCGGAAGCCCTGTGCCTGAGGACCTCGGGTGAAGGTGACCCTGGCAGTGGCGGCGGCCTGAGAGCACCTCAGCTGGGGGCCCCGAAGTCAGCCTGCTGCCACGTCCCGGGACTGCCCCGATGGGGCCGCAGACCCCCTTTCCCGGGGCTCACACAGCACCTGCCGTCCTCAGGCTGCGGCCTGGCGCCCCCGGGGGCGCTGACCCGGATCGTGGGTGGCAGCGCGGCCTCGCGTGGGGAGTGGCCCTGGCAAGTGAGCCTGTGGTTGCGGAGCAGGGAGCACCGCTGCGGGGCCGTGCTGGTGGCCGAGAGGTGGCTTCTGTCCGCCGCACACTGCTTCGACATGTGAGTCTGGCCCCGTTGCGGGGTCCGCCCGCCCTTCCCCAGGCCACCTCTGCAATTTGGCTCCAGTCCCCAAGGCCACCGGACAGAAGGCACCGTCTCCCTGGCAGGTGGAGGGTGTAGTTCCTTAAGGGGACCCCCAACATGCACTCATGTGCCCTTGGGGCTCAGGGTGAAAGGGACAGACGGTTCTATGCTGGGGCAGGAGGCTCCACTGTGGAGGACTGGGGTGTGCGTGCGTTCGTGCGTGCATGTGTGTGCACACACAACAGCCCGGTTTCTACCGGGTGACCGACCTAGAGGGGTGAAGGGCCTTGTCTCGTCTCCAGAGGGTGTGGAGGGCAGGGGTGGGGACCATCCTCAGCTCTGGACATGGTGCCCGCTGGTGGTGTCCCCTCAGAGGGTCACAGGCGTGGCTGGGTGAGCCCCACTTGGGTAGGGGGACAGAGCAGCCCGTTCCCACCGGACGGTGACCCTGCCCACGCGCACCCTGCAGCTATGGGGACCCTATGCAGTGGGCAGCCTTCCTGGGCACCCCGTTCCTGAGCGGCGCCGAGGGCCAGCTGGAGCGGGTGGCACGCATCTACCGCCACCCGTTCTACAACCTCTACACGCTGGATTACGACGTGGCGCTGCTGGAGCTGGCGGGTCCCGTGCGCCGCAGCCGCCTGGTGCGACCCATCTGCCTGCCAGGGCCCGCGCGGCCCCCCGAAGGCGCGCGCTGCGTCATCACCGGCTGGGGCTCGCTGCGAGAGGGCGGTAGGCGCGCGGGCGGGGCACGGGCGCGGGGTGGCACACAGGGGCACCCCCACCCATTCCTTCGCCCTCACAGGCTCCATGGCTCGGCAGCTGCAGAAGGCGGCGGTGCGCGTCCTCAGCGAGCAGACGTGTCGCCGCTTCTACCCGGTGCAGATCAGCAGCCGCATGCTGTGCGCGGGCTTCCCGCAGGGCGGCGTGGACAGCTGCTCGGTGAGCGGGGCGGGGCGGCTCTCCCCGCAGCCCAGGCTGGCCTGAGCGCTGGCTCTCCACCTGGGACCTGGGGTTTAGTTCAGGTCCTCGGGCTTGTGTGACAAGAGCCCCCGACGGCGCCTGCCCGAGTCCCTCCCACCCAGCCCCCCTCTGACTCTGGGGACTGAGGCAGGATTTGAGACAAGGGCCTGCCTCGATGACGACACAAGCACACAACTCCTAACCAAGTCCTCGGAGACCACTGTGCTGTTCGCCACTGTGCGAACGCCTCCGACCCGAGCTCGGATCCCCAGCAGCCACACACAGGCCCCTGGTTACCGGCTGCAAGCACCTGTAACCCATTCTGTGAGACAGGATGGTGGCTGGGAATTGATGGCCGCCACCTACTTCCAGGGTCACCAAGTCCCCATATCTAAAGGGGAGGGAGCACTAAAGACCCAGCACCCCAGGCACACTGATGCGCGTGCGCGCGCACACACACACCCCGGGTCCTGGTCCCCAGAGGGACCGGGCGGAGGGCGCAGCCAGAGGCATTAAGAAAGCACCCTAGCACTGAACCCATTCCGTCCATGGCAGTTTCTCAGGGGGTCCTTCCGGGTCCCAAGGGCTGCTGGCCTGAGCGCACTTTCTCCTTCAGGGTGACGCAGGGGGACCCCTGGCCTGCAGGGAGCCGTCGGGCCAGTGGGTGCTGACTGGGGTCACCAGTTGGGGCTATGGCTGTGGCAGGCCCCACTTCCCAGGTGTCTACACTCGAGTGGCTGCGGTACTGGGATGGATAGGCCAGAACATCCAGGAGTGACCACCACGTGGCCGGCGACCCCACCCAGCGGAGTTGGTGGCAGGCAAGCACGGGAGTCCCGGATGGGAACGAGCTGTGGGCTGTAGATACTGCTCCAATAAACAGTTCCTGCCCCCAGCTCTGGCTCAGGACCTGTCTCCGCAACAGAGACCTTCTGACCCGGCCCCCTTGGTGCCTTTAACTTGTGAGACAGGCTCTTATGTACCCAAGGCTAACCTCAAATTTGACTCTCCTGTCCCCATCTGTCCGTCCACTGCGGCCGCCTCCCCCTCCCCAAGACGGGTGTGCACCACACTTAGTTTACACGGAGCTGGGGATGACACCCGGGGCCTCTTGCGTGACAGGTGAGCTCTACACAGAGCTATGGAGCCATGCTGTGTATCCCAGGCTAGCCCCCAGCCCTGATGACGGGCGCCGGAGCCCACTACAAGGCCGCCCCGTTTCTTTTTTCTTTTTGGTTTTTCCAGACAGGGTTTCTCTGTGTAGCTTTGGAGCCTGTCCTGGAATTCACTCTGCAGCCCAGGCTGGCCCCGAACTCACAGAGACCCGCCTGCCTCTGCCTCCCAGGGCTGGGGTTTCTCGTGGGGGAACAATGCCTTCCCGAGGGCCGGCAGGCCGGGGCCACCCAGGGGAAAGGTACCCGGGGCGGCTGGGCACTCTGGGAGCACACCGAGGCGGCAGGACGACACGGCAGCTGCTCTGCCCAGCAGCGCTTTATTGGCCCGCTCTCAGGTCACAGCCACCGCGGGTGGCTCGGGCGGCGCGGCGAGCCGCAAACAGTTCCGACCGCGGGCAGGCGGGCGGGCGGGCGGGCGCACGGTGCCCCGCGCAGCCCGGTCACATGTTGGCTCGCTCCCGCTGCAGTCGAGAGTTGTAGGCGCGGGACACGGTGTTCCAGGCGTCCATGTAGCGGTCCATACACATGGCGATGCACTTCTGCGGAGCGGCGGCGGGCGCAGGTTGAGTTAGGGACCCGAGCCCGGCATGGCCCTGCAGGCCTCCAACGACACATGCGCAGAAGCCGCTGCCCCACGCCCGCGCCCGCGCGGACGCCCCACCGCGCGGCGGCTCCAGGCTGCGCACGCGCTAAGTCCGCTCCTCCCTGCGGCTCTCCTCCCTGCGCCCCTCGCCACGCCGGGGTTCCCGGGGTCTCACCTGTTCCGAGTTATCCAAGGAGCCCCCGGGCTTCCCGATGCACTTCCGGAAACACTTGTCCGTCATCCTCTGTGGACACACGCGCGGGCTCAGCGGGGACCCACCCGGGGGGACCCGGCACCCACCCCGGCGCGCCCCGCACCTGCAGCAGCTCCTGCGCGTTGGCCACGGCGATCTGCACCTTCACCTGCTCCATGATGACCCCCGGGTCCAGCTTCCCGCCGCCCGCGCCGCCGCCGAAGTCCGAGCCGAAGCCGCTCTCCATGGCTGCGCAGTCCACCGGGCCGCGGCCGCGCGCCGACCCGCAGGCGCCGGAAGCCGCTGCGCTGACGTCACCAGCCTGGCAGGAAGCTGAGGCCCGAGTCACCATGGAAACGAAGCAAACTACATCTCCCACAATCCCGAGCGCGCCCCGCCAAGGGATCGCCCCGGCGCTGTGCGAAACTCCCATACTACAGTTCCCACAAGGCCTTGCGCGCTGTCCCTGGGTTGAACCCAGAACTCCTTTGGGGAGGGGGGGAATCAACTCCCAGAAGGCTGTGCACTTTTTCCGCATGCGCATACCGACTTCTGAGGCCCTGGCCAGGGCTGGTTCAGGGTTCCTTCATCGCTGCGCATGCGCACACGTCGCCCAAGCCCCTGCACTACAGGAAAGCGTCACGGGTGCTCGAAGCTGGCGGTGGGGGTGGGCAGAGGATCAACTCCGAGGCTGGGGTTAAAATCAGAGTGTTTATTT
This sequence comes from Onychomys torridus, assembly GCF_903995425.1. Lineage (NCBI taxonomy): Eukaryota > Metazoa > Chordata > Mammalia > Rodentia > Cricetidae > Onychomys > Onychomys torridus. Next base: position 2,000,679 of record NC_050463.1, read on the forward strand.
GAGTGTACAAAAGTTTCCAGTCGTAAGATGTATATTACAAATCATGGGGGAAGGCGGAACACACGCTTGGCATGCATCTTCGAAAGGGAGCCGCGGGTGAGGCTGAGCGATGCGCAGTGCACGCTGCTCCCGGCCGCAGGGCGGCGCCCGCAGCCGCCGGGCCTGCCGACCCCGGCTCCAGGTCCCGTGGGCGGGCTGCCGCGTGTGCCTGTCCCACCACGCAGGGGCCAACCCGAGGCAGCCCAGGCTCCAGCCCCGTCCGGAAGCAGGAGGGCCGGCGCGCTCTGGGGCCTGCGGCAGTAGTGGCGTCCTGTGGCCCGAGCTCTTGCCCCGGGGCGACGGCACTCCCAGGGCTCAGTGAGGGAAGCGGAAGGTCAGGTGACTTCCACCCCTGCGGCCCTGGGCCCGAACCCCCGGAGCGGCAGCCTCACGGTGCTGCACTACTGATGTAAAAAAATAAATATCCGTTAAAAAAATACTGTGTGTCTGTGGTGGGGTGAGGGTGGCGGGCGAGGGCCGGCGGGCACCTGGGGCTTAGGGGGGCCATGCAGTGTGCACACGGGGCCACAGCCAGGCGGCTTGGCCACACTGGGGGCCATCGCTGGCCGGGACCCGCAGGCTTTGCTCTGAGGGCCGAGCACCCAGTCGGTCTGCCCCCTTGTCTGCTGGAGTGACTAGGAAAGGCGCGTCTCGTGTGTGGGCTGCCTCCTCCTTGGTCCTCTGCTTCGGAAGGGGCTAGAGTGTTCTAGAGTCAGGGCCCAGAGCCGCCTCGGATGCCGAGGCTGGGGACAGTCACAGACCCTTCAGGCTCAGGCACAGTTCCTCTGTGCTGTCAACCCCAGCAGTGGAGGGTCTGCCCTAGGTCTGAAGAGCCAAGTCCTGTCAGGCTGGGGATTACCTCTGCACCCAGATTCTGAATCTGATTCGATTTAAAAAGCTTCAAAGAAAATTCAATGAGTGAATCACTGTCGTTTCACGCTAGGTCTGTCCTCAGCCTGCAGGCTCCCGCCCGCCTCCCTACCACCAAGGTGACGGGTAGAGGACAGTGGAGAGGGTGGGCCTGCGGGCAGAGGACCCTCCTCTGGGAAACGCAGCCCAGCCCGCCCACATTCTCACGGTCGCTTACAGTCATCTAGAAATGTACCAAGGACTAGTTAGAGCTGACTAGAAAAAATAATTTCAGGGCCTGCGGGGACCTTGGTGACCACGGGGCAGGCTTCACATCAGCCGGCAGCCTCTTGAGGTAGTCCTCGGGTCCCCCTGCAAGGAGTGAAGGATGGAGTTAGGCGGCCTGCTGCCAAGCGGGCAGGCGGGTCCCTGCAGCCCAGACTCAGGGCTGGAGTCCCTGGACCCCATGCCAGGCCCTGAGGAGAGGGTGTCCTGAGGGTCAGACTCGTGGCCGCTGGGGCCTGTGCTGTCCCAGAACGCGCACAGTGGGTGGGGACAGCTGTCTGAGGCAGGGCCGAGGGGCGTGGACCCAAAGCCCACTAGGTGTGACGTCCCGTGCCCTACCTGCTGGTGGAACAGGTCCTCCTCGCCGAATTCCGCCTCCTCCTCCTCCTCAACCTCCTCCCCGTTCTCGCTCACCGCAACGCTGGTCTGCTGCACGGCCTGCACGGCAACCTCCTACATAACAAGGGTCAGCACGTGCTTGGCCCCCCGTGCTGCAGCCCACAGCGGCCACCCCAGTGCAGCCCAGAGGCGCTGCAGTGAGGGCAGGGGTGCCGGGGACGATCGCACCCTGCTGTGGCCGATCGCACCCTGCTGTGGCCGATCGCACCCTGCTGTGGCCTTACCTCTCCATCGGCGTTCACCAGGACGGTGCGGGAGCTCTCCCCCGAGCCCCAGCTGCTCTGGCTTTTCCACACCAGGGTTGATGGGGGGCTGTGGGCCACCCCTGCGCCAGCTGCCCACACCTGGGGACCCAAGATGGCCCTCGTGAGTGGGTCGCTTCAGGGCCGGGGCCAGGCCTCGGCCGCCCGCCGTGAGGCCCTTCAGTGGGCTGTCCACGCAGCGTGGCCCAGAGCACTCGGCCGGAGAGCCACCCTGGCATCCCAGCACCCCGGGGCCCCGATGACCCGGGACATCACCTGTAAGGCACCCGAGGGGTGTGGCGGCCCCGGGCCGGTCTCAGAACACGCGGAATCGGCACGACACCCCCACCCCGGGGCCGGCGTGGGGCCCGAGCCCACACTCACTGGCACCTACCGTGACTGTCTGGCCGGCCCGCAAGACATACTTGGGCGTGAACTTGTAGGCAACGTCCTCGCCCTCCGGGACCTGCCTCTTGATTCTCCAGTTGCCCAGAGACTGGTCCTGAAAGCCGGACAGGCTCTTACCCCCGGCCCCGGGGCTGGGCGTGGCCCCCACCCGCGCCTGGCTCACCTTGTCCGAGGCGTTCTTGAGCCGCACGAACCTGCCCTCCGGGTCCACCTCGTCCACGCTCACCACGGCCGCCTGCTGGGCCAGGCGGGAGCCGCCCACGCTGGAGCCCTGCCCGCCGCCGCCGCCGCCGCCGCCGCGGGAGCCCGGGGTGTCCTCCGCCTCCAGCCGCCGGCGCTTGCCCCGGCCCCGGCCCCCGGACATGCCAGCCCCGCTGCTGCTGCTGCTGCTGCTCGAGGTGGCGCGAGAGATGGTGACGCGGGAGGACGGGCTGGGGGACAGCTTCAGCCTGCAGGGAGGGAGGGGTGAGGGCGGGGGTGGCGGCCGCAGGAGCCCCGCCCCGCCAGGCCCCGCCCACAGACCACGCCCCCGCAGCACCGCCCCGCAGACCACGCTCCCAGCCCCGGGGCCCCGCCCCGCAGACCACGCCCCAGCCCCCTGCAGGCCCCGCCCCCGCGTCGGCCCACAGACCACGCCCCGCAGCCCCGCCCACAAAACACGCCCCAGCAGGCCCCGCCCCACAGACCACGCCCCCGGCCCCTGCAGGCCCCGCCCCCACAGCCCCGCCCCACAGACCACGCCCCAGGCGCCCCTCAGGCCCCACCCCAACAGACCACGCCCTGGTCGGCCCACAGACCACGCTCCCTGGCGCGTCCCTGCCGGCCCCGCCCCCGCTGCGGCTCCGCCCCTCCACCGGCCCCGCCCCTCACCCCAGGCCACACCCCCACCTCTCCTCCTCGCCCTCCAGCAGCTTGCGGTAGGCGCTGATCTCCATGTCCAGCGCCAGCTTGATGTCCAGCAGCTCCTGGTACTCGGCCAGCTGCTGCTGCATGGCCTCGCGCACCTCCGTCATCTCCTGCTCCTTGGCGTCCAGCATCTTGCGGAACTTTTCACGCTCGCCCGCTACAACCTCCTCCAGTTCGCGGATGCGGTCCTCGGCAGCGCTGGCCTGGGGACGGTATGGCCGGGTCACGGTGTGGCCTCTGCAGCCTGGGACGCGAGGGGCCGGGAGAAGCGGGGTTGGTGGGGCAGGGCTGGGGCCCCGGCAGGCACCTGCTTCTGGAGGCCTGAGAGCTGGTAGCTGAGCGACTCCACGCGCATGCGGGCTTCCTTGAGTTCCTCGCGGGCCGCACTGGCCGCCTTGTCGTTCTGGTCCGAGCTCAGCTTGGCGTTGTCCAGCTGGGGAAGCCAGGGAGTGTGAGCTGGGGTGGCGGGGCCCGGGCTCCCCTGCCCTCTCCTCACCCTGGCTGACCTTGGCCTGGTAGGTCTGCTCCAGCTCCAGGCGGTACAGCCGCACTTGCTCATCGTGCTGGCTGCGCAGGTCCTCCAGGGCCTGCGCCATCTTCAAGTCGGACTCCCGCTGCCGGCTGCTGTCCACCTCCACCAGGCGCCTCTCGTGTCTCCGCCGGGTCTCCCGCACCTCCTGCCAGGGCACAGGCCAAGGACCCAGCTGAGCCGGGCTGCAACTCCAGGGGGCCGCCTGGGCCGTGGACACACTGGAGTACTGAGATCCTGTCCTCTTTGTTGTTGTTGTTTGGTTGGTTTTGAAGCAGGGTTTCTCTGTGTAACTTTGGAGCCTGTCCTGGATCTCACTCTGTAGCCCAGGCTGGCCTTGAACTCAGAGACCCCCCTGGCTCTGCCTCCCTAGTGCTGGATTAAAAGCATGTGCCACCACCACCACCCAGCAAGATCTTAGTTGCCCTACAAAATGGCCTCTCCACAGGGATCTAGGATAAGTGGCCCACGACAGGCTTCTCAGGACAGAATACCACCTTCCTGGCTCCCCAAAGGCTGTTGGGGAGGCGGGTCCCTGTGCATTCCTCACCTGAGCCCTCGCAGGGACCCGGAGACGGCCCTTCCAAGTCCTGGGAGCCCCCAGGGCTCTTCTGGAGGGCAGCTTTACAGGATCCTTCACTGCTCTCCTCCCAGGGGTCTTCGCAAGCCCCCTCAGACGTCGCCTCACGCACTCCCTTAGGGGTCTCCGGCCGCGCTCCCCCACACTGCCCTTCAAAGGGCTGGCCGCCATCGGGCAGCACCTCTCAGGTCCCCCCTCCCCAGGACCCTGGTCTCCTGTAAACTCCCTCTTAGGTCCCTCTCCAGCTCCCCTCATGGGTTCTGACTCCCCCATGGGTAGATTCCCAAACAGGACTCTCCCCCAGGTCCCTTCCTCAGGTCAGATCCCTCGTGGCCTCCCTCACAGGGCTCTACACTGGGGCTCTCATGGCCTCCTTGGACTGTGGGGCAGTGGCCCCTCCTGTTAGCCCCGGTTAGAGCGGCTTGGGGCTCCACAGCTCCACAGGCACCCTTCTGTCCAAGCTCTCCCTCCGCAGTGACCACAGGCAGGGGCCTGGCCCAGCCCAACCCAGAGACACTACCCTGGGCTATGACGGCACAATGGGTTCTGTGACGGCCGAGTTCCCTGGGAACCTTCGGGGCAGATCATCGCAGCCTAGTCACCCACACCATGCCCTACACCCCAAAGTGCTAGAGGGTTGGGGGTACCCTAAGGACTGATCCACAGACACAGGATGTGACCTTAAGTAGACAGTTAAGGTTCTTTTGACATTGGTTTCATATGTGTGTGTTTGTGGGGGACGTTACTGTGCCACAACACGGCTGTGGCAGTCAAAGGTCAATTTGCAGAGTCAGTATTATTCTACCGTGTGGTTTCCGGGGGCACAACTCAGGCTGTCTTGGCGGCACAAGCCTTTACCCACTGAGCCATCCTGCTGACCCAGTTCAAGCTGGATTGTGTTTGTTTGTTTAGTCTTTCGAGACAGGGTTTCTTGCCAGGCGGTGGTGGCACACGCCTTTAATCCAGCACTCGGGAGGTAGAGCCAGGCAGATCTCCGTGAGTTCAAGGTCAGCCTGGTCTACAGAGTGAGTTCCAGGACAGGCACCAAAACTACACAGAGAAACCCTGTCTCAAACCCCCCCCCCCCCCCCAAAAAAAGACAGGCTTTCTCTGTGTAGACCTGGCTGGCCTGGATCTCACCCTGTAGACCAGTAGACATCGTTGACTCTGCCTCAAACTCAGAAATCTGCATGCCTCTGCCCACCCTCGTGCTGGGATTAAAGACACGAGCCACCATGCCCAGCTAAGTTACACTTTTTTGATATGAGATTCTCAGTGACTCGGATGGCCTGGAAATCTAGTGACCAGTGTCGAGAGAGACCTGGGGCTGGCAGGATGGCTCTCAGGTGAAGGTGGCTGCCAAGTCTGAGCACCTGAGTGCGTGACTCTGACTCTGGGCCCTCCTCCCACCCCAGGGGAACAAAGGAAAGTAAGAGCGACCAAACAGGATGGCAGAGAGGGACCCAGTAAGAGGCTTCAGGGGACAGGCACAGACAGCTGCCAGAGGCGATGCCGGAGGCGGTCCCGGGGCTAGGGAGGGTGCACCCCCGCCCGCCTGCCCGCCGCTGGCCACTCACCTCCTCAAACACGCTCTTGCTGAAACCCAGCTCCTCCTGCAGGCTCTGGCAGCGGTTCTCCAGGTCTACGCGCATGAGCGTCTCCTTCTCCAGCTGCTTCTTGGCCACAGCGTGGCCATCCTCTGCCTGGGAGACACAGGGCAGTGAGCTGGGGACAGCCAACCAGCTCGGCTCCTCCATGTCACCTGCGGAGCCCGGACACCAGCAGCCAGCGGACCCACCTTCGCCAGCTGTGCTCGGAGCTCCGCCACATCATTCTCCAGCGCATGCTTGTCACTGAGGGTCGAGGCCAGCTCTGCCTCACTCCGGTGGAATAGGGACTCCAGGTCCTTCACGCGGCCCTGGGCCACCGTGAGCTCACCTTCCCGCTTCTTGGCACTGAAAGGGGGTGAATGGTCAGAAGCTCCATGGAGGCCGAGCATAACGTCACCATGGTCCCTGTCAGTTACCACAGGCTGACTGGCTGCCTTCCCAGTCAGAGGGAAGGCTGGGAGGCTGAGGCAGGAGGATGGCTTCAAATCTGAGAGTAGCCTGTTCTACAGAGTGAGACCCCGTCTCAAAGACAACAAAACTAGCAAACTCAAACCCAACCCAACCAGCCCACCCACAGCGCTGGACATTGTGGCCCACAGGATACTGGTCATATGTCAGGGCCGAAGGTGCCCACACCCTGCCCAGCTGCCACAGAAGTGCAGCCCCTGAGCCGGGCGGTGGTGGTGCACGCCTTTAATCCCAGCACTCGGGAGGCAGAGCCAGATGGATCTCTGTGAGTTCGAGGCCAGCCTGGGCTACAGAGTGAGATCCAGGAAAGGCGCAAAGCTACACAGAAAAACTCTGTTTCGAAAAACCAAAAACAAAAAAAAAGAAGTGTAGTCCCTAAAAGCCAGCTTTGGGTAGGCCCAGACACACACTGCACTCTGCAGCAGAGTATGGCTGCAATTCATTAAAGTCACAAAGGAGACTTGTGACTTGGAGAAGAAGACCCAGGCAGGCTGCCCTTCCTTCCACACACTCCAGTCAAGGCAGCAGCAGTGGCCTATAAACATGAAGGTGTCCGTGGAACACAGACCTCAGCTTTGCCAGGGCCAGCAGGTGACGGCTGGGTGGGTGGCACCGGTGGCTAAGCTGCCACAAATCTTGGGGACACCAGGCTGCTCCTACCGTGCCTGCCTGGGTGTGGGTGTGGGTGCAGAAGGACCCAGTCCCAGCATGGGCCAAGTAGCCCCCTGTTGCTCACAGAGCTCTGTCAACCTGAGCCTGCCTGGAGGCGTCTATCAGGGGCTGGAGTCATGCACCCAGAGAGCGCCAGCCAGGCAGCGAGGGACCACGAGGCCTGAGAGGTGTGGAGGAGGCAGGGCCACAGGCCAGTGGTACAAAGGCCCTGGGGTCGGCATGCCAGAGAGACTAGCAATGAGGCCCAAAGACGGGCGAGTGGGGGCCTGGGGAATTCCTAACCCGTGGCAAAGGCTTTGGCCCCACTGAATGCTGTGGTCTGCATGGGCCTTGGTGCCGTCTGCCAAGAGTGGCAGGGCGCTAGGGCACAGTCTTGCTGGAGTGTGACGATTCCCAGACGACCTGTGTGGGAACACTTGACCTGCTCAGCAGGTCCACACCATACCTGAGGCCATCGTGACTCTGTGCCAGAAGGAGGTGAGTCCTCAGGACCAGGGGAAGCCAGCCTCACTATTTGATGCTGTGAACCGAAAGGTCAAGGCAATCCTTGGCTACAGAGAGAGCTTAAGGCCAGCCTGAACTATACAGAGCCTAAAGGCCAGAGTGGGCTACATGAGACCCTGCCTCAAATAAATTAAATGGATGGATAGATGGGCGGTCAACAGCAAAAAGAAACCAAGATGCAATCTGTGGAATGTAAAGCTGTCTGGGGGTGGAGGGGTGTGTCTGTGGGCAGACCCAGGCAGGATCTCCCACTGAGCTAACTCCAGCCCCACACTAGAAGGACAGAGGTGCTGGCTGCTCGCCTGCCTTTGATATGGCCTGGTGTCTGTGGACACCCTCAAACTCCGACACACCAGTTTATTAAGCCAGCCAGCGGCAGGCACTGGGGTAGACAGCCTGGCAGCCAGCTGGGGCTCTCACCAGAGGACCAGGTGGGTTGCCTCACAGAGGCCAGGCCTGGGTTCCCTGGCTTGGGGCCGCCATGAGGTCAAATGGCCACTGGAGTCCTGACCGGGGCAGACCTTGGGCAGATCTGGAAGGGGACCCTTCAGAGACGGGAGGTCCCAGGATGGTCCCACCAGCAGGGGTTATCTCAGCAGAGCCAGGCCTGGGCTGGCAGGGGAGGCATGCAGGGGACCCTCTCACCCTGACCTGCTCTGAGGACTGTGATGTCCCCAGCTGAGGCGCGACCTGAATCCCACACCTAGCACAAGTGGTGTCTAGCCAGCCACTCTGCCTTGTCTTGTCAACATTCCTGTGCCACCATCTTGGGTGGACCTCCAGTCCCGGTGCAGCGTGCCAGTCCCGGGGCTGCTGTGCCTGGGGCAGCGTGTCTGTGAAGGCTTACAACCCCAGAGGAGTCTCACCGCTGTTGAAAGGTGCCACGGTCTGAACAGGCGTGTGCATGCGTGAGACCATTAGCAACACTCCAGGATGGTGTGCTCAGGACTCCATTTCAACCCCACTGAGAGTGGCTGGGTCCACTGGGAGCTGTGTACCCAAGGGGCCAGCACCTGTCCGGCCACGGCCACCGACCTTTCTGGTTTTCTCTGATGTATGTTCTCATGTGCACGTGTGCATGCACACAGAGATCTGAATTCATAGCGCGCCACCTTCTTGGTGGAGGCAGGCCTGTCTCTGAACCCCGGCTTGCCGCTGGGGCCAGTCTAGCTCACCCAGCTCACCCTGAGGAGCCGCAGTGCTGGCACTGCCAGTGGGCTGTGGGGATCCGAACTCATCCTCACCCTTGTGGGGCGACCACCAAGCCGGGTCCCCAGCACGACCACCCACCTCTTCCTGGCCTCGTCCAGCTCGGCCTGAAGCTTTCCCATCTCGATCTGTAACCGTGCGCGTTCCCGGGCCGTCTCGTCCAGCACCCGCCGGGCGTCAGCCAGCTCTGACTCGTACAGGGCCTTGATGCCACTCACCTGGGGAGACAGACGTGCCCTGTGTATTCAGATATTCGGAGGGCTCTGGGCGTCTCTGGGCGCCATCTTCCCTTCTCTGTAGCTTAGCCTGTCAGGACGGTCAGGACAGGCCACCTGGCGCTTGAGTGGGAAGATCTAGCAGAAGCTAGCCCTCCTGGCACCCCAGCCCGGGGCCAGAAGATTCTCTGCTGCAGGACACCCCTGCCCTCACCCGGGTCAGCAGACATGCAGCACCCCACCGCCCAGTCTAAATTCCTGGTCTAATGTGTTTTCTTTTCCCCAACACTAAGATGACAGGTGCCCAGTGCCAGGCCAGCACGCTGCCCACTGATCCCAGTGCCACGGCGGCCTCTCCAGTGTTGACGGTCTAACGTGCTCTAGGTAACACCTGAGTCCACAGGGAGCCTTCCTTCCCTGGGCTCTGCAGGTCACACCCCTGTCCCTGTCACGGCAATTTGGGGCCCTGAAGCTCCCTCTGTCCCTCAGGCCAGCATCAGGCCTTCCGTACCCGCATCCACCCCGTGAGGACGAAGATGGGGGGACGTAGGACCCTCAGCTGTCCCCACGGACACCTGGGTGAGGAGCAGACTCACTGAGCTGCATCTGGACTCACATTCAAAGACTGGCAGCTGCAGGGGTCACCCCACCCCATCCACAGGGGTCACCCCACCCCATCCACAGGGGTCACCCCACCCCATCCGCAGGGGTCACCCCACCCCATCCGCAGGGGTCACCCCACCCCATCCGCAGGGGTCACCCCACCCCATCCACAGGGGTCACCCCACCCCCATCCACAGGGGTCATATACACACACCCATCCACAGGGGTCACCCCCACCCCATCCACAGGGGTCACCCCACCCCATCCACAGGGATCACCCCACCCCATCCACAGGGGTCACCCCACCCCATCCACAGGGATCACCCCACCCCATCCACAGGGATCACCCCACCCCATCCACAGGGGTCACCCCCACCCCATCCACAGGGGTCACCCCACCCCCATCCACGGGGTCACCCCACCCCCATCCATGGGGTCTCTCACACACACACACACACACACACACACACACACACACCCATCCACAGGGGTCATATACACACACCCATCCGCAGGGGTCACCCACACATCCCCATCCCTAGCAAGGGATCTTGGGGGACACTCCAATGCACATGTGCTGTTGGCCTGCCTATCGACCCCACAGTGAAGACAGTTGCCACGGGCTGCTCCCATGCCACATGCCACCTGGCCCTGGCCAGGCCACACACCAGCTGGGCTCAAGACTCAGATTTCTCCCTGACCCTCCTCCCTCCCGTGTGTGGCTATGAGCTTAAAGTGTTTAAAGACTCGTGGGGACCAGCCCAGCGTCCCCGGGCAAATGGTGGACATGTCTGTCAGTCGCCTAACCCTGAACAGCAGCGAGGCTGTGAGGGGTCGCTGAGGGGGACCTGGAAGACACGGTGCTTGTGAGAGACCCAGGCAGAGGTCACACCGTGTGGGCTGCAGGACGGGGAACGTCCAGAACAGGGGGACCCAGGGAGGGTGATGGCTTACAGGAATGGGCTTCCTTTTAGGTGATGGAACGTTCTAGAGCTGAAAAGGGTAAAGCTACACAGACCTAATTGCTACGCTGAGCTGCAGTTGGACCTCGGGGGTGCACAAGCTCCACACCCACTGGTGCTCAGGTGTCTGCCGGTGCAGAGACTGTAGCCGCCCAGCACAGGGATGGCGGGCTCAGCCGAGGCCCCTGAGTGAAAGGGCTGCTGAGGATCTCCTGGAGGAGGTGGGACTCAGAGCACGGTGTGATGTGTATGTGCGTATGTGTGTGTCTGTGTCTGTGTGTGTTCCTGTGAGCTGGCTAGGACTCCCCTGGGAGTAGTAGGTAGGGCTCTTATCCCCATTTTACAGATAAGAAAACTGAGGCACAATGGTCTGCCACAGGGAGGAGGGAGAGGTAATAAAAATGCCTTCTGCTGGGCTGTGCCTGCCACCGCCCTCACCCCAGAAGGGATAGGCAGGGTCTGGTATGGAGAGATGTGACGCTCTGCACCCCACACGCCTCACTGCAGGCCCCACATCAACCTCAGGCCCAAACCAAGACTTCCAGCCCAGACAAATCTCCCATCTTCACACGTCAGTGAGCTCCAGAATTTTCCCAGTGACAGGTGTTTGCACAAGCTGTCATAGACAACACACACATTCACATACGCACAGACGCACAGACACACACGGACACACACACATAGACACACACCGACACAGATACACACACACACACTCACACACACACACAGACACACACAGACACACACACAGACACAGATACACACACACACTCACACACAGACACACACAGACAGACACACACACACACACACACACACACACAGACACAGATACACACACACACTCACACACAGACACACACAGACAGACACACACACACAGACACACACACACACAGACACAGATACACACACACACTCACACACACACAGACACACACACAGACACAGATACACACACACACACACACACACACACACACACAGACAGACACACACACTCACACACAGACACACACACAGACACAGATACACACACACACACACACACACACACAGACACACACAGACAGACACACACACTCACACACAGACACACACACACACAGACACACACACACAGACACAGACACACACAGACACAGATACACACACACACCACACAGACACACACAGACAGACAGACAGACAGACACAGATACACAGATACACACACACAGACACACACACACACACGCCCTGAAACCCCGCCTGGTGCCAGGTCACTTCTTACAGGATGCGCACTCGCCAGGCCTTAGGCGGACAGAACACAACAGCTCCTAAGAACACAGCACTGGCGATGACCACTGGACGGCCACACGCGTCAAAAGGAGAATCGGGTGTGGTGACAGTGATGTACACTTGTCACCCCAGCAGCGCAGAGACTGAGGCAGGGGGATTTCACATGCACAGGAGCCTGTGCACCGACGGATGTCCTGTGGCTCCCGGAGCAGAAAGGACACTGGGAAGCAGGAGAAAGCATGAACTGTGGGCCTGCTCCACACCTTGCTCCACTTAGACCCCTGGTGGGCCAGCCTGGTCTACTCTAGGCCTGGGAGCCAGCGGCAACCCTTGCCTGAGCCTACCTAAGGTGGCTTCTTCTCTATTTGTGTTGTTTAATGTTTTTGTTTTTGAAACAAGATTTCTCTGTGCATCCCTGGCTGTCCTGGATCTCGCTCTGTAGACCAGGCTGGCCCAGAACTCAGAGATCCGCCTGCCTCTGCCTCCCGGTGCTGGGATAAAAAGCCGTTTCTACATATTAGTGTCTGGAACGGGGCTGAGGAGTCCGTGGCTGTGCCTGCCAGCACTCATCCATAAAGCTTTATTGGCACACGGTCTCAAAGTGTGTTTGGGGTGTTATCTCAGGTGGATGTGGCCTTAATGATGCTGCCATGCTGCTCAGTCACAGAGGCTGTGCGGCCTGTGTTGCAATAAAGACTGCCCCCCCCGCACCCCCCCTCCGTGGGGGTGCTGGCAGGCCGGCCACCCCGCCCAGCAGGGACAGGTGAAGCCTGGCAGGGGTTTCTGGAGCACTGCAGCCGAGCACCCCCAACACACGTCAGTGCACTTCGGCCAGAGCCTCGGGTCCAGCTGGCCTAAGGTGGCCTCTGCCAGGGCCACATGTATCCTCAGTGCCCTTGACTGGAGAGCTTTGCCCCTCCAGGGCTCCCTGTCACCCAGGAAGACCAGTCCAGTAACAGGACGCCGGGCAGGAAGGAGATGAGGTCCAGTTTCCTTGTAGGGAACTTTATACCCAGCCTCCAGCTGCCTGCTGCGGCCTCTCTGCTTTTCCCCATGGCCTTCAACCTCTCCTCAACCACCCCTCCCCGACAGCCACCCCAGCCTCCCCAACCCACACAGCCTCACAGACACCAGCGTCTGTCATTGGCTGACGGCCACCGATCTCACGCTGTCCCATCCAGAGGCCGCACGTGGCCCCCGTTCTGGGTAAGAGTGAATAAACGGTGAGAGCGTGAAGGGCCTGAGGGGGGCAGGAAGGCAAGGTGGCTACCCGCCTTCAGTGGCGCCTTCGAAGTCTCCCTTAGGTGCCCTGTCATCCCCACACCTCAGCTGCGACAGGATGGCAAATGACCTGCGCCTGAGGACTCCTATAGCAGGCCCCACCCCGCCAGGCAACACCCACTCGGTGCCAGCGGTGTCTCCCAACCACACCTGTCCCCAAGCCTCGCCAAGCTGCCCGGAAGGCAACCCTGACAGGTGGAGCATGCGCTGCCTGTGTGGCGTCCTTTGTGGCCGCTCCTCCCCCACTCCCTGTCCCGCTGGCCACCCTGCCAGCTGTCCTCAGGCATCTTACAACTAGGCAGGCTGGCTCCAGGAAGGGCAGTGTGCCTGCCACCTGCTGCGAGCCGCCCGGGCTCACACTTGAGGCCCAAATCAGCAAAACTGAGCAACAGAAGTGGCTCATGCCTCTGCCACCCGCACGGACAGGTGGCATCCGCTAGGGCTGGCACCGCATGTTTGCAGAGCCCACGAGCGCCAAATGTCTGTGGGACAAAGGTAACAAGACAGCCACTGCCAGGAAGATGGCTCAGGGACGAGGGTGTCTAGCACACAAGCCCGAGGACCTGACTTCCATTCTCCGGCACCAACGTAAAAAGTCAGATGCCATAATCCCAGCTCGGCAAAGGCAGAAACAGCATGGCTGGGGCTGGCTGGCTGGCTAGCCTGGCTGAAAGCTGCGTTAAAAAAAAAAAAAAAGAGGGTGGGTGGGGAGAAGCCGGCTATAGTGGTCACTCAGGAGGCAGAGGCAGGCGGGTCTCTGAGTTCGAGGCCAGCCTGGGCTACAGAGCGAGTTCCAGGACAGGACAGCCAGGGATACACAGAGAAACCCTGTCTCGAAAAACAAACAAGCAAACAAACAAATGAAAAAAAAAAAAGAAAGAAAGAAAGAGAGAGAGAGAGAGAGAGAAAGACAGGCAGGATTGGGGGCTGGAGAGATGGCTCAGAGGTTAGAGCACTGACTGCTCTTCCAGAGGTCCTGAGTTCAATTCCCAGCAACCACATGGTGGCTCACAGCCATCTGTAATGAGATCTGGTGCCCTCTTCTGGCCTGCAGGCCGAACACTGTATACATAGTGAATAAATAAATCTTTTTTTGTTTTTGTTTTTTGGTTTTGTTTTGGTTTTTCGAGACAGGGTTTCTCTGTGTAGCTTTGCGCCTTTTCCTGGAACTCACTCTGTAGCCCAGGCTGGCCTCGAACTCACAGAGATCCGCCTGCCTCTGCCTCCCAAGTGCTGGGATGAAAGGCCAGCACCGCCGCCCGGCTTAAATAAATCTTTCTTTAAAAAAAAAAAGAAGAAAGGCAGGATTATGGGAGATTCTAGGTGGGATGCCAGCCTGACACGCCCCCAGCCCCTCACTGGGGATTCTGGGCGGGGCTCCGCCCTGACCACGCCCCCGCCCCCTCACTGGGGATTCTGGGCGGGGCTCCGCCCTGACCACGCCCCCAGCCCCTCACTGGGGATTCTGGGCGGGGCTCCACCCTGACCACGCCCCCAGCCCCTCCCCTCACGGCGATTGTCTCTGAGGCCAGGGTCCTCCCCCATGTCCAAGTACCAACCAGGGCTCCTGATGACACACTCTCCTGTCCCTTGAGTGGGTGAAGTCCTGAGCCCACCCAGAGTCCCCCAATACCCCGTGGTTCTTACACAGCAGGCCCTGGGGTGGAGCCCGCTGGGCAAACATTACCCAAGCACCCCGCTTCCCGCCAGCCTGTTGACGCCTAGCATGAGAACGCCTTCTCAGATCCTCAGTCGCCACAGACCTCTGTGGAACACCGAGGTCTCTGTTTCATCCTAGTTATAGCTCTGACCACCTGGGACCCATCCAGAGCTCTGTGAGAACAGAGATGCCATGATTTGCCTGAGACACCCAAACAAGACCCTTCACCCCCTCTCAGAGGGCTTGAGTTCACTTACCCAAGACCAGAGACCATCCCCACAACCCCCCATTCCTCCTCAGTCAGCGGTTCCCATGATGCCCTATGATGCCCTGTGCCCTGACTTCGGATCCCCAGCCAGCCCCGGCCATTCATTCCCCGGACTCTTCTCTTACCCTTACCAGAGCGCCCCAGCCCTTGAGCCCTGCAGTGGGTGGAGACTGCCCAGCTTCCTTAACAACAGCTTCCTCGCTCACTCAAACCCTAGAACCCGAGGGTCCCCAGGGCAGCCCCCCAACATGCACTCCTCACGGGTTTCCCAGAACTGCCCCAATGCACCCTCACCTAGTGGGTCCCCAAGAGTCTGAATTCCTCTGAAGGATGGCCCCTGACCGACACCTTTCTTTTCAGGATCCCTCATCAAAATTCCCTCCCGGCGCCCCAAATCTCACACCCGGAATGAGGACAGCCTTGCCTGGGGTGGAGTTGTCCCTCAGGGTTCCCAGAAGAGCTGATTCCTTACTGGGGTCCCCATGACCTGTGAAAGCCCCGCGCAGTGGTTTCGGTTTGGCAAGCTTGTTGTCTGTCCTCAAAGCCCACAGGACAGCCAGCACTGACTTAGGACCCCCAGGGGTTCAGGGGGGATTTGTTCAGTCTCTGGATATACATCTGGGGAGTCCTAGGAGTCACCCGGGGTCCTTTAAACCCATGACCTTGGTGGCGGGGCCTTCTTGCCTATTCATGTAATGCGAAGGGTCCCCAAGGCCCTTGAGCCACATGCAGAACATCCCCCAAATCTCTTGACCTCCTTATTGGGAGTCTTAGCTCAGTCCACACTTGTCCGTCAGGGTCCCAGGGTGAGCATGGGTTAGCTCCATCAGGACCTGTCCCAAGAGTCTGGGGGTGGGTGGGGTGGAGTTGCAGGGGGCGGGGACTAACTTTGTTTACACCTGTCACCTGCCTCTAATGTCCCTGAGGTGGGCGGGACATGGACCCATCTGCACCAGTCCCTAGCTCCCCCACCCCCACCCCGCACCCCAGTGGGCAAGGCTGTGCTGTTTGCACTTGTTGCTGGTATCCTGGTGGGCGGAGCTTAGCGGTCTGCACCAGTTCCTAGGAGGTGCCCTGGTGGGTGGGGCCTAGTGGTTTGCACCTGGGGGAGGGGGTGTCTGCACGTCCCCTCCCGGTGGGCGGACCTCGGCGCTCTGCAATTGTTCCTGGGGTCTCCTGATGGGCGGGCTTAGCCCTATCCACCCGTCCTAGGGTCCCCTGGTGGGCGGAGCTTAGCTGTCTGCATCTGGTCTGCATTGGGCAGGACTCAGCTCTCTGTCCCTGTACCTAGGGTCCCCGGTGGGCAGGGCTCGGCCTTGTGCACCTGTCCCCGGTGAGCAGAGCTCAGTCCTATGCACCCTGGGGTCCCGGATGAGCAGGGCTCGGCCCTATGCACCCTGGGGTCCCCGATGAGCAGAGCTCAGTCCTATGCACCCTGGGGTCCCCGATGAGCAGAGCTCAGTCCTATGCACCCTGGGGTCCCCGGTGGGCAGGGCTCGGCCCTATGCACCCGCCCCTGGGGTCCCCGATGAGCAGGGCTCGGCCCTATGCACCCTGGGGTCTCCGATGAGCAGGGCTCGGCCCTATGCACCCTGGAGTCCCCGGATGAGCAGGGCTCGGCCCTATGCACCCTGGGGCCCCCGGTGGGCAGGGCTCGGCCCTATGCACCCTGGGGTCCCCGATGAGCAGGGCTCGGCCCTATGCACCCTGGGGCCCCCGGTGGGCAGGGCTCGGCCCTATGCACCCGCCCCTGGGGTCCCCGATGAGCAGGGCTCGGCCCTATGCACCCGCCCCTGGGGTCCCCGATGAGCAGGGCTCGGCCCTATGCACCCGCTCCTGGGGTCCCCGGTGGGCAGGGCTCGGCCCTATGCACCCTGGGGTCCCGGATGAGCAGGGCTCGGCCCTATGCACCCTGGGGTCCCCGGTGGGCAGGGCTCGGCCCTATGCACCCTGGGGTCCCCGATGAGCAGGGCTCGGCCCTATGCACCCTGGGGTCCCCGATGAGCAGGGCTCGGCCCTATGCACCCGCCCCTGGGGTCCCCGATGAGCAGGGCTCGGCCCTATGCACCCGTCCCTGGGGTCCCCGGTGGGCAGGGCTCGGCTGTCTGCACCTGTCCGCAGGGTCCCCGGTGGGCAGGGCTCGTTTAATGCCCCTGTCACCGGAGTCCATCTGCCCGCTCCCCGCGTCGCCGGCGCCGACCCACGTACCTCGCGCGTGGTCACCTCCTCCTTCTCGGAGATCCGGAGCAGCAGCCGATCGTTCTCCAGCTCCAGAGCGCGGACGCGGTCGATGTAGTGCGCCAGGCGGTCGTTGAGCTCGCGCAGCTCCTCCTTCTCCTGCAGCCGTGACAGGCGCGCGGGCGAAAGCGGCGTGGCGGGCCCTGCGCGGGGCGGAAGGGACGCCATGGCGGAGGCGGCGGCGCGCGGGTCCCCTCGGCTGCCCGGGTGCGGCGCGCTCATTCAATCCGCGCCGCGGAAGATGGCGCCGCTGCCTGCCGCGCGCGTGGGACGCCGGGACTTGTAGTCTTCTCCCGGGCGCGGAGCACATTGGGAGAGGGAGTCCATGCGGCCCGGTGCGAGGCATGCCTGGAGATGTAGTTTCCCGGGTCCGGCCTCCTCCCGGGTTCAATCCCCGGTAGGGGGTGGAGGCAGAGTTATGACTTCCACTTGAGCCCTTGTACACACACAGAAATAAACGATAAATTAAATACACGCAAAGTAATAAAAAAGACAGCAAGGGCAGGCGAAATGTCTCCGAGCCTAATGATCGAAGTTCGATCCCTGGGTCCTACATAGAAGAAAACCGACTCACACAAGTTGTCCCCTGACCTTCACGCGTACAGAAACACATGCAGTAAAGAAATGGAATTTTAGCCAGGCGCTGGTGGCGCACGCCTGTAATCCCAGCACGCGGGAGGCAGAGGCAGGCGGATCTCCGTGAGTTCGAGGCCAGTCTGGGCAGCAGAGCAAGATCCAGGACAGGCACAAAAGCTATACAGGGAAACCCTGTCTCGGAAAACAAAACAAAACAAAACAAAAAAAGGAATTTTAAAAAAACTAAAGAGTCGCCTCAAAGCAAGTATCCTCTGTCTTCCCAGCACTGGGACAGCTGAGCAGGAGGATGGGGAGACTGAGGACCGCGCAACAAAACACAAGGCTCGAGTGTGACTCAGTAAGTGCAGCTCTTCTCCAGACAGTGCTACTGTCCCGTAGGGCCCATCAGGAACCCACCTGCCACTCCACCCGCCTCCGGTCTAGCCAGCCAGCCTCTGAAGCAGGAAGGTAGGAATGACTCTGAGCCCTGCTTTCTCTGCTCCTAAAAGCTACTTAGTGTCAAAGGACCTGCTACTGTTTCTCATTTTCTTACAATTAGAGCTATTAGTGCATAAAATGTACACATGGGCTGGGGGCGTGGTCAGGGCGGAGCCCCGCCCAGAATCCCCAGTGAGGGGCTGGGGCGTGGTCAGGGTGGAGCCCCGCCCAGAATCCCCAGTGGGGGGCTGGGGGCGTGGTCAGGGTGGAGCCCCGCCCAGAATCCCCAGTGAGGGGCTGGGGGCGTGGTCAGGGTGGAGCCCCGCCTAGAATCCCCAGTGAGGGGCTGGGGGCGTGGTCAGGGTGGAGCCCCGCCCAGAATCCCCGGGCTGGGGGCGTGGCTCAGAAGATGAGCGCTTGCCTAAAGCGCAGGAAGCCCCAAGTGTCTCCTCCAAGAGGGCGAATGATTTTCTTGTTCCTCTCCTGCCCCCTGGCCTGCATGCTCTTCCTCTTCTCAGGTCCGAAGGACTCACCCCCCTCCACCCTACGGAAGGGCAGGCCCACTGACTCGAATTGATAGCCCAGCTCAGCCTGGACTAGAGGGGGATTCCTGGCGCACCCCTCGGGGACTCTGAAGCCTGGTCCCTTCTGCCCAGGGGAGGACTGTCCCTTGCCTCTGGCAGAAGGACTTATGGCCTATCAACATATCAAAGTCCCCCCAGGCCCGCTCACAAGGACTTGTTACACTCTTCAGAGCCCGCCACATCTCCCGTCCAGCCCCCCGGAGTCCCATTCTGTCCATAACCTCCAGACTTGTCCCCATCTTACTTCTCCCCGCTTTCCTTGCGAGACAGCCTTGGCAATGCAGAATAGACTTTCCTTTTCCACCCACAAAGCGGCCTTTTCGGCTCTTTTCTGAGCTCCTCGTATACACCCCTTGGCCTTGGATGTCTTCTGCGCCCCAGGGATGTTGCTAGTGTCCCCCCAAGTGTGGCCCTCAACTTGTGTGCATCTGTGCTCTGCAAGGCCGAGGCTTGCAGTGGACCTCCTGCCCTCTCCCCTCAGCACTGGGCGGAGTCCTAGTGCTCCTCACCCCTGCCCTTCTGGACTCCAAGTCCCAGAAAACCCCGCGGTGCCCTGGATGGGGCGGGACCCTATCCTCCCACGTGCCCTTTGGGAGGTGTCCTGCGGTTTTCAAATTTTGGCGCTGAGCGGGTGGGGCGGTGACAGCCCGGACGCTCTGGCCTACCCAGCCCACGGGCTCCCAACTCAGCGGGCCGGGAGTGGAGGACCCCTGACTCCAGCAGTGGAGACTGAGGCCCATGACCATCACGGACCGGCCTGGAGAACACCCCCATCGGATCCGTACGGCGGAGCTGGGGTGCCCTCCCCGGCCCCTGCTTTGGGGTGCAGAGCTGAGGACAGGAAGTCCGCACCCCAGTCCCTCAGCCCTGGACCTCCTCTACCCTCCATTCCCTGGCGCCGCTGTCCCCGCCCAGGCTGGATTTGGGCGCCAGTTTTAAATAATAATAAAAAACAAATAAGTCGCATTCCAAGCGATGTCGCTGGCTTCTGGCCCAGACCCTGGGCTTCATTCGGAATTCCGGGGCTTGGATCTCTGGAGAAGGTGGAATCCGGAGTCTGGATTTGAGAGGCTTCTGGAGCCTGGATGTCAGGGAGATTTAGGTCCTGAGTTTGGGTTCCAAATCGTGGATTCTGTATTTCAGGATCCTGGACTCGAGAATCTGGAGAGTGAACTGTTTTTTCTGGATCCGGGGGAGACTGGATTCTGGATTTGAGGGCGACCGATTTTGGAGTGTTGATTCTGGAGCTGTGCCGAGCTTACTCCCTGAATTCGGGGACTCAATCTACTATCCAGTATCATAATTTAACAACCTGGGTCTGTGGCTAGGAGGGTAGAGGCAGAGGGATTTCTGTGAGTCTGAGGCCAGCCTGGTGTACATAGTGAGCTCCAAGCCAGCCGGGATCTAGGAGACCCTGTCGGAAACAAAAGAAAACACCATCCTGGGACCTGAGCCAGGAAGCCCCAGGGTCGGCTGGACACTCACTGGAGATGAGTTCCCCAGATGAGGACATTCGTCTGTGTGCCTGGCACTAGAGAGGCCAGAGACTCAAGGATCCCTAACAGGGATAAGTTCTAGGTGGGTTAGAACATTGTAACCTTCATGGTAGATTCCAGCAGGGTGGAGAGGTGTCAGCTCGTGTGCACCGGGAGAGTTGCTTTCTCCATAGAGCCCAAATCTTGCATGGGGGCCCAAATCTTGCATGGGGGAACGGGACAGCAGCTACCCGGTCAGCACTGAGAGAGGCCATGAGCAGGGGTCCCACTGGGCAAGTCCAGAAAAATAAGTAAAAAGAGAGACCAGAGTGAAAGATGTGCCTACCCTCTCAAAACGTATGTTTAGGGCCAGTGGGTAAAAGTCCTGCCAAGACTAATGACTTGTTAGATCCTAGGGACCCACATGGAAAAGATGGAACTGACACCCACACCCTCTGATGTTGCAGAACATGCACACCCTCACACAACAAACAAAATAATATATACATTTTAATTTAACATTTAACAGCTATGTTAATCCCACTGCCAGCAAAAAGGAAGATATTTGGAGACAGACTACATTTACAATCATTATTATTGGGTCCTTAACAATCTCATTCTATCCCCAATTTATGAAACAAAACTACAATTTTTGTAGTTTTATTTTAAATAAATATAATTTTAAATTATTTAATGTGCATGGGCGGGGGTTCCCGTGCAACAGTGAGTGTTGGAGGACAGATGTAGCCTGCCTGCCCTTGCCTTCCACTGTTCAGATCCTGGGCATTGGCCTCGGATCGGCAGACTTGGCAGCAAGCCCCCTCTGCCCTCTGAGCCATGTCACAGCCCTAGAAATTAAACTTAATCTAAACTGCATCCGTGTAGGGAAGTTGACATTGATAACAGAGTCAGCTCTGGGTGCTGCGTCAGCCCACCCGCTTCAGAAACTCCTTCCCTCCAGGCTAGGGGCAATGTCAAGGCGTAATTGCCATTTTGTTTTAACTGTGCCTTTCTCTCTGTGTGTACATGTGTGCATTGGGTATGATGTGTGCTCTGATGCAAGGGCCTCTTGCCATGACCTTAGTGTAGGGGTCAGAGAACAACTTTATCTCCTTCCACCTTTATACAGGTCCTTTTTGTTGTTGTTGTTGTTGTTTTGGTTTTTCGAGACAGGGCTTCTCTGTGTAGCTTTGAGCCTTTCCTGGATCTCACTCTGTAGACCCAGGCTGGCCTCGAACTCACGGAGATCCGCCTTGCTCTGCCTCCCAAGTGCTGGGATTACAGGCGTGCGCCACCACTGCCCTGCACAAGGGTCCTTCCTTACACCGAACCTTCTGTGGACCAAATGAAGTTCTTTGGTCTTTCACAGCAGCACCTAACTGCTAAACTGTCTCCCTCTACCTTATTTTCTTTTCCCAGTGCTGGAGATGAAACCCAAGGCCTGATGCATAGTAGAAAAACTCTGGACCCCTGACCACGCCCCCAGCCCCTCACTGGGGATCCTGGGCGGGGCTCCACCCTGACCACGCCCCCAGCCCCTCACTGGGGATTCTAGGCGGGGCTCCACCCTGACCACACCCCCAGCCCTCACTGGGGACTCTGGGCGGGGCTCCACCCTGACCACGCCCCCAGCCCCTCACTGGGGATTCTAGGCGGGGCTCCACCCTGACCACACCCCCAGCCCTCACTGGGGACTCTGGGCGGGGCTCCACCCTGACCACGCCCCCAGCCCCTCACTGGGGATTCTGGGCGGGGCTCCACCCTGACCACGCCCCCAGCCCCTCACTGGGGATCCTGGGCGGGGCTCCACTCCTGAGCCACTAAGTGCTTCTAGAAAAGACTCTCTACTGCTAATCCACACATTGATCCCCCCCACACACACACACTTTTTTTGAGACTGTGTTAATTTATTACCCAGGCTGGTCTTGATCTTACTCTCTATATAGTACAGCCTGACGTAGAACCTGAGATGCTGAACCAGTAGGATTATAAATTTGAGCCAAACTCCAGAAAACCTGTCTCAAAAAAACAAAAACAAAATAAAACAACAACAAAAGCCCACAAAAAAACAAACAAACAAACAAACAAAAAAAAAAACACAGAGAGGGAGGGCTGGCCTCGGGTGACTGTCCTGGCGGTGAGGTGGGAAGGTGTAATGAATAGCTTTTAGTTGCAAGTCCAGCCTATGTGTCAATTTTGAGAAGAGATTTTCCGGGCAGACAGACTTCCAGGGAGATCAAGCCAGCACCCCAAGGATGCACAGCCCTGAGTCTCTCTTCCCAAAGTAAGTGAGACACCAAGGGTTGAGACTACAGACGCTGGCCTGAAGCCATTGGCCACCCTGTCCCCGAGGGCAGGGAGACACAGTGGCCTCCTCACCCCCAGCTCGTCCCGGTGCTCCCTGGGTCCCACACCTGTGCCAGACCCACTGCTGCCCGCCGGTCCTGTCTGGACCTTTGTAGGATGAGAGCCTGAGTCACCGCCCCGGAAGCCTCTCCTTGGAGACAGGACCTGTTCCACTGTGTGAGAAAACATGAGGTCAGAGCCCAGCCCTCAGACGTGCTCACAACTTCCTGGCCACATCAGGGGGAAGCCGTCCAGACCCACAGGGCCGGGCTCTCTGCCTCCCGTTCTCACACTCTCACTGCCTTTGCTCAGGGACCTCTGTGGTCCCTACCTTCCTCAGGTTCTAAGTCCCAGGCCCTGCAAAGCCTCAGCCTCCCTCCTCCTGCCCCACCCCACTCCCTCTGCCTCCCTCCTCTCTCTGCTCTAACCACATAGATCTCCTGGGGCCTTTCCCAACATGCCAAACTTTGGCCTGCCCCAGGACCTTTGCACAGTCTGCACTGTTTTCTTGGCATTTTCATTTCCCAGGCTCAACTTAGACGCCATCTCCTCAAAGGAGACCACCATGACTACACCATAGGACATAGCCATGACCTCCTCACATATATCAGTACCAAAATGTTAACTGACAGCTCCCTACCATGTGGCAGAACTTTGTGTGCTTCACAAACTAATCATTCTTTAGCTTTAACACTTGTTTTTCTTTTCAAGATAGTTTCTCTGTGCAGCCCTGGCTGTCCTGGAACTCGCTCTGTAGCCCAGGCTGGCCTCGAACTCACAGAGATCTGCCTGCCTCTGCCTCCTGAGTGCTGGGATTAAAGGTGCGCGCCACCGCAGCCCGGCTTAAAAAAAAAATCTTCTTAATTCTATGTATATGTGTGCATGTGAGTGCAGTGCTCTTGGAGGCCAGAAGAGCTGAAGTTACAGGTGGTTTTGAGCTTCATGATGTGGGTGCCAAGTCCTCTGCAGGAGCAGCAGGTGCATGTAGCTACTGAGCTAGCTCTCCACCCCACCCACCTCAGCCTGTCAGCTCTGAGCCTTGGAGAGGGAAGGCAGAGGCAGGGTGGCCCGTCACTCACCCACCGGCCAGCTGACCGCACCTACTTGGTGAGGTTCCAGGTTATGGAGACACTGTCTCCAGTGAAATGTGGAATGAGCTCAGGGGAGGTTGTCCTTTGACCCGCACTCTCCTGCCAATGTGATAAGGATGTCAGCAACTCAAGGGGACCGCCCACTGAGGCGGGAGAGTGCAGGGGCACACACAGGCCTGCTCTGTCCCTTCTTCAGGCCTGCTGTCCAGGATCCCAGCTGGGGGACGGTGCCCAGCAGTTAGGAGGCACTTCCCCACATCAGTTAACATAAGCTCCCCAGAGTCCTACATCCCAGGAGATTCTAAATTCCGCTAGTTAACCATTAACACTGGTGGTCACTTCACAAGAAAAGAAAACAGGCTCCTTTGGCTGGGGCTCAGTGGGTGGAGCGCCAGCCTAGTGTGCCCAAGGGGCTGCAGCATCCCATAAGCCAGCTGTGGCGGCGGCCCAGGCCTTGCAAGCCTACAGGAGGGTCAGGTGCTCAAGGCCATCCTCGGCTACAAATTGAGCTTAGGCCAGCCTGGGCTACATGAGGCCAGTCTCAACAACAACAACAACAAAAAACCAGAAAGAGAGAGAGACAGAGACCAGAGAAACAGAGACAGAGACACAGACAGAGAGACAGAGGGGATGGAAACAAGGAGGACTGTGGTGTTTCTAGGAGTCCAGGCTCTTCCTGGCGGGTCCTCCTGACTGCAGCCAAAACAGCGTCTCCCGGGAGCCCCGGCCTTTGTCTGCAGTTTCCAGGCCCCCGATGCTGTTTCCGGCCCTGTTGTGAGAGCCCTGCTCATCTCACAGACCTCTGCTTTGTCTGCACAGACCCACACCATCGCCTCCCCACCCTTCTGTCTAGACCCCAAACACTAGGCCTGTGGTATGGACCAGCTCCCACTCACTGTGTCTCCCCTGGATACAGAGCTTCTGGGTTGTTTGTTGGTTGGTTTTTCGAGACAGGGTTTCTCTGTGTAGCCCTGGCTGTCCTGGGTCTCACGCTGTAGCCCAGGCTGGCCTCGAACTCAGAGATGCATCTGCCTCTGCCTCCTGAGTAAAGGCATACCCCTCAACCTTAACTTTTCTCTTTCATTTTTTAATTAAAAAATGTATCTTTATGGGTTTTGCCTGCATCTGTCTGCGCACCTTGTGTATGCCTTCCCTGAGAGGCCAGGAGAGGGTGTCAGATCACAGTTACACCGCTGTGAGCCCCGAGTGGGTGCTGGGAAATAAACCCAGGTCCTCTGGAAGAGCAGCAGATGCCCTTAACTGCTCAGTCGGTTCTCCAACCCCCTCCCCCTTTTTGAAATTCTTGTAGCCAAGGCTAGCCTGAAATTCACTACAAAGCCCTGGATGATCCTGAATTACTGACTGATCCTCCTGCCTCTGACTGATCCTCCTGCCTCTACCTCCCCAGTATTGGGTTGGCAAGTGTGCACCGCCATAGGGTTCATGTGGTCCAGAGGAAGGAAGCCAGGACCTCAGGCATGCGGCAGGAGAGCTCTACCGGGAACCACAGCCACAGCCTGGAGGCCAATCCAAATATGCATCCAATAAACGTATTTATTTGTGTGTGCCGGCATGAATGTACGCCTCAGAGCACGTGTGTGGTGTGTGTGTGTGTGTGTGTGTGTGTGTGTGTGTGTGTGTGATGACAACTGGTGGAGGTCAGTTCTCTAGTTCCACTCTGTGGGTTCCGCGGATTAAACTCATGCTTGGCAACCAGATCCTTTCCCTGCTGAGCCATCTCTCAGGCCCTTCATGGTTGATATTTAAAATATTGTAAGTATAGCATATGTCGGGCTGGGATACAGTGTATATAGATATCGGTGAAGCACTTGCCTGGCGTCATCAAGCCCTGGACTCATCCCCAACGTCGCAAATAATAATAATAATAATCATGATGATGATGATGATGGTGAAATCAAAGAACCGAGAAGAAAGAAATACCTATTGCAGCGTTCTCCCCTCCCTTTCCGGAAGCTGCGCGCGCAGAGACCTCATGAGGCCGCCAGGTGTCGCCCGCGCGCCTCTCACGCCGGGGACATTTCGCGCGCTCGGTGGGCGGCGCGGAGGAGGCGCGATGCGTCACCGGACTCGGGGGCCGGGGATCCGGGGAAACCGAGCTGCGCGGCCGAGGCCAGGCCCCAGGCTGGCGGAGGAGGGGACGCAGTGTGAGTCACCGGGAGCCCCCGTGCACCGTGGGAGAGTCCCACGCGGGGTCTGCCCGCCCGCCTCGTGTCCTTGCCGTCTGAGTCTCCTACCAGCAGCCATGGGGTGGCTCTGAACAGAACGCCCTCGGAAGCCTCAGTTTCCCTTTGGCACAATGCAGATACACGTCCCTTTGCTTGCCAAATGCTGGGCAAGATAAATGTCACGCGTGGCGGAAGGGACCCGCGGCTCATGTTGCGCACTGCAAAAAGCCGCCGGGGCAGAAGAGCGGCTGCCACCCAGACCCCGCGTCCCGGGGTGGGGGTGGGCGCAGCACGCTTGCACTTTTCCTCGGTTCCCCCGCTAGGGTCAGGTGTGGGGAAGCGGTCCGAGGCTAGACCGCGAGGCCGCCGGCAGGGGGCGGGGCCGCTCCGAGGAGCGCCTGCAGGCCTCTTCACCTGCGCCTCCCACGCGCACCCCACCCTGAAACTCTCGGGGTGCCGGGAGGCAGAAAGGCTCCCGATCTCTTCCCCAGTGACCCTTCAGTGCTCTGCAGCCCTGGCCTGGGTGGGGGGGTAAAGCCACCTGCCCCCTGGCCCTCGCGCGAGCCGGCTGTGCGTTCTCGGAGTGCCGTCGCGGGGGTCGGGGGCCTTGGTGGCTGTCACTTTGGGGTGAGGATCCCAGCGTCCTCGAACTTACAAAGCGCTAACTGAGCACCCTGGACGTGATTTAGAGCACTCTCCAGCCCTAGCAGATCGGGATTGCATTCGCAGGAGAGGTCCGGGGTCTCCAAAGATGGACGAGACCCCCCCCCCCCGCGCTCCCACGAAAGTCGCCGTCCCGGGAGGGATCGGGCTGCAGACGGGCCCCGGGCCCATGCACAGCCCTGCCTGAGCAGAGCCTGGGAAAGGCTGGGGACTCTCCCGGGACCAGGAGGGGATTCCAGACAGCCCGCCCCGAAAGTCCGGGCCAGCCTCGCGCGCTGGAAACCCCGCGCGCGGCCTGCGTAGCGCGGCTGCCGGGAAATCAGGAGAGAAACTTCTGTTTTTTTGTGTCTGTGTGTGTGGTTTTCTTTTTTTTATTTTTTTTTTTTCTCGCTTTTCTGGCACTCGCGGCGGCGGGGTTCGCCCTCCTCCTAGTCCGGAACCCCACGTGGGGCCACGGCGCTTGAGCTCCGCCCTTTCCAGCACCAGCCAATCGCAGCGCGGGCCACTCAACTCTTTGTGTATCCACCAATGGGAGGGCGGCGCAGGCCTCCCGGGGCCACGCCCCCAGGTGGAGGCTAGATAAGCGGCTGCCGGCGGCCGCGCGCTCACTCCTCTGCAGACCCGGACCCGCCTCGTCTTCCGCATTCTTGGATTAATTTTCGTGGGGATTTTGCAATCTTCTTTTTTTTTTTTGTTTTCCCTTTGCCGTTTTCTTGGGAAGGGAAGCCCCGCCGCCTCCGGAAGAGCTTGGACGCTTCTGATCGCACGGGAAGGCGCTTTTCCTTCGGGGTCGGATCTGGGCGCGCACTTTGCCCTCGGGGACCTTGGGCGGGGGTCCGCGGTGGAGTGTGACCGCATCATGACGCTGGAAGAGCTGGTGGCGAGCGACAACGCGGCACAGAAGTGAGTACGGGGGCCCCCGAGGTCCCGCCCGAGGTCGGCCCGGCTGTCAGCGGCTGACCGCCTGCTCTTCCTTGGCCCCTTAGGATGCAGGCGGTGAGCGCCGCGGTGGAGCAGCTGCTGGTGGCCGCGCAGCGACAGGATCGCCTCACCGTGGGGGTGTACGAGGCGGCCAAGCTGATGAATGTGTGAGTCAGCACCCCTGTCCCGGGCGTGGGTGGGGGCGCCCCTCGGATGCACGCGCGCTCCCGACACCCCTGTAGGGCACGGGTCTTGGGGGGACTTCCCCGGCGCTCTGGGTCCTGGGGAGTGGAGGGCGACGTTTCTCCGAGAATTTCTGCTTTGGGGGGCGAAGCGGGGAGAGACCCGCTGCAGAACCCCGACATTGCAAATTTGAGGGGTTTTAGTATGTTTGGTTTGGACCAGGCAACCCCGGTTCGCCGTGCGCCCCCTCCCCCACCGCCACCGGCATTTGCATAGTGGGCCACCCCGGCAACCGTGCGGCGCTGGGCGGGGGGGGCGTGTTCTTGCACACTCGGGGTGCTCCGTGGGCTTGTCGACTCCTCTGTCCCGCCCGCGGTGCCCCGCTCTTGCACGGGGCCACCCCTTCCGGGTCCCCCTCCCTGACTGCCCCTCCGTCCTGCAGGGACCCCGACAGCGTGGTGCTGTGCCTCCTGGCCATAGACGAGGAGGAGGAAGATGACATTGCCCTGCAGATCCACTTCACCCTGATCCAGTCCTTCTGCTGTGACAACGACATCGACATCGTCCGGGTCTCCGGCATGCAGAGGCTGGCGCAGCTCCTGGGAGAGCCGGCGGAGACCCTGGGCACCACTGAGGCCCGAGACCTGCACTGCCTCCTGGTCACGGTGAGCCCCGACTCTCCCCGCCCCACCCCGCCCGCCCTGGGCACCTCGGGCCCCGTGTTTGTCAACATAGCTGGGCTGGCAGGTCCGACACCAGCTCACTGCCCAGCCACGCTCGGCATGTCCCGTGGGCTGCCTCGTCACCCGGGCAGCTATTTTGAGCCAGCCTGTTTTTCCTCAAAGGGGCCCCTGTGTGCCGGAGGGAGGCTCCCTACCGAACTCCTAGAGCTCCCACTAAACCCTTCCTTTTTGTGCCCTTCCACAGAACTGTCACACAGATACCTGGAAAAGCCAAGGCTTGGTGGAGGTGGCCAGTTACTGTGAGGAGAGCAGAGGCAATAACCAGTGGGTCCCCTATATCTCTTTGGAGGAACGCTGAGGCCTCTCCACACATCTAAAGCAACTGTTGAGTTGCTGTCCCGTAAAAAAATCAAATAAAATACATATTTGACCCCCTCCCCTCATCCCCAAGAACAATCCCTCAAAAGCCACCCTTCCCGTGAGACCTTCCGGGAGGGGCGGAGTCACCGAGACTGAGAGGAGAGGGGAGTGAGCGCCCGCCCGCCCTCTGGGCGTGGAACCCGGAGCAGCACCGCAGGTGGTCGCCGAGACGCGAAGGAGGGGACCCCGGGCCGGAGGAGACGGGGACCTTGGAGCCCAGGCCCGGGGATCCTGCAGCCAGCCTCTGCACGCAGGCGCAGCCGGGAGCGCGGAGCCTGGGCTGCAGGCCGCCGCCGCCGCGGAGTGGGTTGCCGCGGAGTGGGTTGCGGCGTGCCCACCTGGGGACAGTGGACTGTGCACGCGCAGGGCGGCGACGGTCGCCGCGGGAGCCGGGGCGAGCCCGGGACTCTGACACAAATCTATTTTGTTACTGTGCTGAGCAAGACAGGTCGCTTGCGTGTTTTTAGTTTCTGCTACAGAGACGTTCTAATAAACTCGTTAAGCCTCCGGGTTCTCCGCGTTTCCCTCCTTCGCCCCCGGGGGTCCCCCGGGGTCCCCGCCCCGCGCCACGGCCACCAAGCCTGGTCGGGCTCCTGAGCTCGGCGGCTCCGGACGCGGCTGGCTCTGCGGCCGGCGCCGCCGCCCAACTCCTGCCTCCCCGCAGTTAAGAGGCGGCTTTATTGACGGCCGGCGGCCCAGCCTTGCTACCCGCTGTGCTGGAGCCGGGCCCGGCCAGGGCGCACGGGGAGGTGACTGCGATCCCTCCCCACCCGGCGCCCAGACCAGAGAGGTGGCGAGGGCACCTGAGGCCACACAGCAGCAAGGGTTCCCTAGTCGGGGTTGGATGCCCGACCTCCCCGGGGCGCGCCCTCCGCAAGCTGTCCTTCCCGGGGTGGGGGCCTGTGGATGCACAAAAGGAAAAGAATGGTTTTCATCCTTTCCCCGAGCTAAAATCAACCGTGGGGAAACACCCCGCGGGAGCCTTGGCACCCTCCGCACCGCGCTGCAGACCGAAACCGCACGGCCCCTCCCAGGGCTTCCCTGCCCGGCCGGCCTCAGTTTACCCGCTCCCAGCAGCCGCGACCTTTCCACCCAGCCCCTGGTGGGCGGAGGAAATCCCCAGGGGCGCCCTGGGAGTCATGTGCAGGAGGGAGAGCACCCAGGAGGGGAGTCCCCGGGCTGGGGGGGCGGGGGAGGGGGGCGGGGAGGGGTGTTGGGCTTTCACCAGCCCTGCCGTGGGGGGGGGGTCAGGAGTGAGGCTACGGGTTCTGCAGTCCTTGAGTGAGACCCGGGGTGGGAGGTCACCACGGGGGGGCGGGGCGCGCAGGGGAGGGGGGTTCCTGGATGGTGCCTGGGCGCTCGGAGCCCGGGGGCACCGGCTGAGGCCTCCGGGCCGTCCCGGTGTGTAGTGTGCGGAGGGCGCAGTCTCCGCGCGGGCCGGGGCCCGCAGGTCTGAGCCGGCTCTGGCTGCTGCCCTTCCCGGACCTGGTGGCCTCTGGGCCCCCGACCCAGTGCCCACAGACTGACGGGGGAGGGAGAGGCCTGTGTCCCGCGCCAGGACCTTGCCTCAGTTTCCCCGCTCTCACAGGTGTCCCCCGGCGCCGCATGGCTCTGACGCCGGGCTCCCTTCCCCCAGAAAGGGCCGGGGCTCCCTGCCCAGGCCACGGCCTGGCCTGCGGTCTGGAATGCTGGGTGGATGAGGGGGAACGTTAGGCGGCTGAGGGCAGACTGCCCGGGTCACCGAGCCGGGGCCGGTCCTGGGCTGCGGGTCCCGTGGGGACGCCGCCGTGTGCCAGGAACCGTGGGTGTGCTCCTTGGACGTTCAGCAGGAAAAACCCGGCCGCGCAGGCTGCAGGCAGATGGGCGTGGCGCGCGCGCGCGCGCACGCTTGCACGCGCAGTCAGTGCCCCGGTGCTCGGCTGCAGGAACCCCAACCGCTGCACCTGGCGACTTCCGGTTGCTGGCGGCCAAGTTGCTCAAGGCCTCAGCTGAGCTGGCCCTCTGTGTGCCGGGCAGCCCGCCGAAGGGCTCGCACACACAGGTGGACTGCACGCTGGCTGACAGCCCGGAACACAGCCTTCCGGGCAGATCCCGAAGGACCCCGCTTTCCGGGTCCAGGTGAGGGCGCTGTGTCAGCCCGCAGCTGCACTGAGGCACCAGGCTGGGCAGGTGCGGGGCGAGCAAAGGCGCAGCACTGGGGAGAGGAGAGGCTGCTTTAGTAGTGCTTGTTTTCGCGGGTGGAAGGGAGAGGAACTTAGAGCCTGCCGAGGATCTGCTCCGGTCTTCACCCCGACCACGCCCCCGCCCCTCACTGGGGGTTCTGGGCGGGGCTCCACCCCGACCACGCCCCCAGCCCCTCACTGGGGATTCTGGGCGGGGCTCCGCCCTGACCACGCCCCCAGCCCTCACTGGGGATTCTGGGCGGGGCTCCACCTGACCACGCCCCCAGCCCAGCAGTCCTATTTTAATTGTGCTCTGGACATCCCCAGGAGATGGACGCCATGATTAGTGTTCCTCTGTGAAATGGCCACCTCCACAGGACCGGCTTCCCTCGCTGAGAGGTGTCACAGCCTTGGCGAGGACACAACACGCTGCAGGCTAACATGAATCCCCGGGGCTGGGGCACAGAAAGCCGCCTCCGCGTCAAATCTCCTTTGACGTGGCTTCATTCTTCGCGTCACCTGCTCTTGTCTTGTGCAGCTGACTGTATGCCAGGCCCTTTCGGAGGCCACAGAGGCGCCTCCAGGTGCCGGTGGGGAGGTCGAGGCTCCAGAGGGGGCGGGCCTCAGCCACGGGCTTCTGGCCGAGTCTCGGTGCGATAAAACCCGTCTAGAATCTGGTTCGCACGCGTATCCCTCGTGTTCACGGACCCTGGTTGTGGGCCTGCCACGTGGGTGCTGGGAACGGACCCCAGGTCCTCAGCAAGAGCGGTCAGTGC
This sequence comes from Onychomys torridus, assembly GCF_903995425.1. Taxonomy (NCBI): domain Eukaryota; kingdom Metazoa; phylum Chordata; class Mammalia; order Rodentia; family Cricetidae; genus Onychomys; species Onychomys torridus. The sequence continues at coordinate 2,032,394 of NC_050463.1, forward strand.
TCTTAACCGCGGAGCCATCTCTCCAGCCCCGCGTTTTGTATTCGAGACAGGGTTCCTCTGTGCAGCCCTGGCTGACCTGGAGCCTGCTGTGTAGACCAGGCTGGCCTCGAACTCACAGAGGTCCCTAATGCTGGCATGGCACACGTGTGCCATCGTAGCTAGCTTTTTATTTCTCATTAAGAATTTTGTAGCCGGGCGGTGGTGGCGCACGCCTGTAATCCCAGCACTCGGGAGGCAGAGGCAGGCGGATCTCTGTGAGTTCGAGGCCAGCCTGGGCTACAGAGTGAGATCCAGGACAGCCAGGGCTACACAGAGAAACCCTGTCTCGAAAAAAACAAAACAACAAAAAAAATTTTTTTAATTGTATTTATTTTTTGCATGTGGAGGTCAGAGGACAACTTGGGAGAGTTGGTTCCCTGTGGGTCCTGGGATTGAACTCGGGTCCTCGGGCAAGCCCCTTTACCCTCCGGTCTCCCATGTTGTCTTTGAGTTAATGACTGTGCCTCCCTCGGAAGTCCCTGCAGATCCCGGGATCCCAGACCTGTGTGTCACTGTGCCCCAGACAGTCCTGACCTTTCCGCCGCAGCTCTGGAAACCTCATCCTGGGCCCCGCCCGGCCCACGAGGGGTCAGTTCCCGTGGGCCAGTTCTCTCCCAGCACCCCACTACTGGCGGAGGGGGAGGGCAGGGGCTCATCCTGTCCCTAGGGGTTGCCCAGCCCTGGAGCGGGAAGCAGAGGAGCTCAGAGAGATAGATTGGACCAATTAGGGTCCCCCCAACTGAGTGACACCCCCTAGCCCGAACCCTCATCAGACAGACGCCCCAGAGGCTCTGGCAAGCCCTGATCCCTTCCAAAGACCCGAAACAACCTCTCCCCAAAACCCAAGGCAGACAACTTGAAAGCCACCCCTCCACCAGGGACCCGCCCCCGTCCCCGCCCATCCACATCTGCAGAACCCACGGGGGTTCCTCTCTGCTGTCCCCATTTTTTTCCTAGGCTGTTCCCACCCCACCCCCTCTCTGACTCTGTTGTTCCCAGGACCCTGGGAGTGGGTGGAGTCAGCAGCTTCCGGGGGCAGAAACCAAGACCCTCCGTGCTCTTGTGGAGTGCGCGCTCCAGGCTCGAGCACGCGCGCACGCACATGGGAGGCCAAACTTGAGCTCACCCGGCGTACGAGTGCGTGGCAGTGACGTTTATGCCTTCGTGTACACAGTAGGAGCGCCATAAATGCTTCTCTGCTGGCTCCAAGGCGGCGTGGAAGGGCAGAGCTCAGCACTCCTCACAGGAATAGATGAAGGCCAAGGTTGACTCTTGCCTCACACTGACGGGTTACTAGAGCCAGGAGAGCCCAGCCAGCTGTGACTCAGTTTCCCCACCCATAAAAGGGAAAGTGCAGAGGCCCTCCCACGTGGTAAGGTGAACTCCATGGGTTGCAGAGAGCTCAGCAAAACGCGAGTTGCTTCCAGAACCCTCATTACGGCTTGTAGCCACCCCACCCTCTCGCCAGACACTCTGGGGGTGGAGTGGGGCTCTGACCCAGACCCCAGACGCCCCTCCCGCCTCCCCAGTAGGCAGGAGTCCCGGGTTCCTTGGTCCTTAAATTGGATAATTGGAGACAGGCGGTTGCCGGAGTCACAGACAGTGTTAGTGGGCGACTGTGCAGGCTCTTGGACCCTCAGGTTCCCCAACGTGGGGTCACCCTGACCCTCTCCAGCGCCCGTCCCGGGTGCGCCCTGGGCGCACGCCGCCGACCCCCTCCGGAGAGCGCCGGTGCCAGCCTCACTCTGGTGCCCGCCAGGCCGGGTGTCTGCGGCCCGCAGGGGTGGGGGGTCCGCCCTGGCGGCGGGAGGGCGGGGCGTAGGCACAGACCCTCCCTTTGTGAGCGGCGCCTTCCCTGGGACGCCTGGCGCTCATGGCCGGGCAGGGAGCCAGCGCAGGAAAAGCCCTGGGCCGGGTGCCCCAGCCCCAGCGGCTTGGCCTGCCCCGGGGCCGTCCTGGAGAGCCTACTGTGTGCAGCTTCTGAGCTCAGGCAAAGTGCAGAACCTACTGTGTGCAGCCCCCGAGCTTGTACAGAACCTGTGTGCAGCCTCTGAGCCCATGCACAACCTACTGCGTGCAGGCCCCAAGTCATGCAACGTGCAAAACCTACTGTGTGCAATCCCAGTGTTCAGTCATAACCTACTGTGTGCAGCTCCTGAGTGCATGCAGAATCTGCTCGTGCAAACCCTGAACAAATGCAGGACTGAATGTGTTCAGCTCCTGGATTCCTGAAAAACCTGCGTATAGCCCCTGAGCATTGCAGAATCTACTGTGTGCAGTCCCTGAGCATATTCAGAGCCTTTCATGTGCAGCCCCACTCCCTGTGTGTACACGCATGCCTGTTGTGACTCCTGGGTGCATGCAGAGCCCACAGTGCATAGCTCCGTCACTGCGTGGGAAGCCTGCTGTTTGCAGCCACCCGATTGCCACACTCAGCTCCGACTGTGTCCGTGCACTGGCAGGCTACACACATACAAACACCAGGAGAGAGGAGACACACATTTAGAAGCTCTGTTGCTAGGCACAGCAGAACCAGACAGCCATCTGCTGAGCCTCCCATGTCACCAAACGCCCCTGCCTGGGCCAGCACTCATGTGTAAAACTCCCAGGATGTGCACCACGAGCCATAACCAAGCCTGAGTTGGAGATGTCCACTCTGGCTGGGGTGTAGCTCAGGAAACATACATGTGCTTTGCACAGGCAGACCACCCTTGAGCTCAGGAAAATAAAAACAACCAGTATTCTCTACACTTCCGGGTTCTGTCATTGGGGAGATCTGCCTTGTTTGAGTCTGGTTCTAACTTTGAGGGGTGCACTATACTCTTGGAGATGTTGCTGGAGATGGGGTGCCACCCCCCATAGGTCTGGGAGGTGGAATCAGACATGCTAGGTTGTGGGGTGGGGGTTGGGCCTCCAGGCTTCTTCCAGGAAGCCCCAGAGGCGGGTGCAAGGGCAAACAGTCTCCGTGGGCAGGGTGCCAGTCCTTGGCTTCCCTGAAACTGGGCACAGCAGCTGGGAGAGGTTTCCGGGGCCTGCCCAGCCCCACCTGGCCTGGGGCACTCTCGGAGATGGGCGGGGCTGGCAGGCGGGCATCCAAAAGGCACTATGCCTGAGCAGGTCTGCACAAGAAACACGGAGGCTGGACCCGAGTGTGTACACTCGAGGAGTCCATGAGGGTGGGGATGCTGTGTACTGCATCCTCATGCCAATGCTCGAGTGTGCACGCCATCCTTAGCTGCACACTAACACACCTGCAGGTCCCGGGGTGCCGCACACTTCCCAGGCAAAGACATCTGTGTATTTGGGAGAAACTAGTAGAACTCCCAGTTCTGGGTGGCTTATTAGCACTCGGTAAATATTTGTTTAATGAACTGGTACAAGAATACACAGACATTTCAGTTTGTAAATGTGGGGTAATTATGCACCGGCACTTGTACATCACAAACAAGGGGGGAAAAGCCTTGGAACGAACAGTCTGAGCACGTAAGCACCTACCTACACCTCAACTCTCTCCCTGGCAGAAACCAGAGCCAGGTGCACGCAAGGGTCCTCTCCTCCACTCCAGCTTTCACGGTCCTAGTCCCGCCTCCCCTGGTCTTTTCTCCAAGGCCACTGGGCCCCCATGTCTGGGTTTGGAGGGACATTTAGGGTGTGATTAGTCTCACACTCAATTTCCTTTGCTTGCAGAACATTCCAGAAGAGAACAACGAGCATTGGCGTGAGGGGTTGGGTGTTAAAGTCGGATAGGGGTCAGTGTCTTGGGAAACTGACATCCAGGAACCATTAGAGCCTCTTCTGGTTTCACAGTGGGGAAACCGAGGCCCCAAGAGGGAAAGATCTCCCTGTCCCGTGGGCAGGGAGGGGCATCTGGTAGGGGCCCTGGGGGGAGGCTGAGATACAGAGTGGGGACGAGAGGATGGGACTGTGGTATCCCTCCTCACCCAGAATCGTGTCTTTTTTTCCTTCTCCTTTTACCTTAAAAATGTTTTAAATTTCATTTATTTTGCGAGGAATGCACAGGTGCCACTGCCTGGGTGTGGGTGGCAGAGGGCTAACTCTCAGGAGCTAGCTCCTTCTACCAATGAGCAGCCGCTGGCCGACGAGGAGCCCAGGTCACTCAGCCATCCCCCACCTTCCAGGACCCACACAGAAAGGAGAGACTCCCCCCTCCAAGTGACCACAGCAAGTTCACCCCAGACCCCACCCAGGCTCTCCTTTCCTCCACAGCCAGGGAACTGACTGAAAGGCCGGGGAGACCCAGACAGGCTGCAGACACACTGGGATGTGCTCATCTTTCCAGCCAGCCCGTCTCACCCTGACGGTAATTAGATCCCAGACTAGTGAGGAGACAGTGAACAGCCCGCCAGTCATAGTGGCGGCCCCACGCCCACAGGCTCGGGGCACCTGCAGGGCGTGTGCGCGCGTCCAGCCAGGGGAGGGGATACTTGGACTCCTCTCCATTCCTGCCCCCTCAGATCTTGAGTGAGACTACGGCCCAGGCTGGCCTCAGACTCACTGTTCAGTCTGGGATGACCTTGGACGTCCAACCCTCCTGCCTACATCACCCACGTGCTGGGACGACAGGCCGGCACCGGGCTCAGCTTATGTAGTGGTACTGAGAGCTTAGTGTCACTGAGCCCCGCCTCGCGGCGTCCGCGGGTGCACAGACCCTAATCCCACGATGCACCCCGCGCGGGATCACTGCCCGCGTGAGTTTCGGGGATGCCACAAACTCACGGGTGCTTGCACTCAGCCCGGGCACGCGGGCACCAGGGCAGCAGAGGACGAGGCCACGCCCCGGCCACGCCCCGACCACGCCCCCGGCCGCTGGCCACGCCCGCCGCGCCTGGAGCCCGCAGACCTGCGCGGGCGGGCGTCACGGGTTTCCACCCGGGATTCCCTAGCCGAGAACGCCCATGACGGTGGCGCCGACTTGCGTGGGCCTCGCTGGACCCGGGCTCGGATGACATCAGCCCTACGTTTGATTCTGCGCGGGCCGGGCACATGGACAAAGAAAGAAAAACTGTCCGCGGGTTTGCTTTTGTGTTTTCGTGCGTGCATTTGTGCATTCGAGCGCTTAGGACGGGTCTGGCTGTGGCCTGGACTATGTGAGCCTCATTTCATGTATGGGGAAACTGAGGCTGTGTCCTGCCTGCCTTGCCAACTCATGTCTGTGGCCACAGGGTCGCAAGCTGAGGTCTCGGGCACCTCATCCAGGCTTATTTCGGGCCGGAAATATCTTTCCCAAAGCCGGTAGGACTGGGTCGGGCTCCATGGGTACAGCGCCGTCCTGGCTGGAAAAAAAACAAAAAACAAAAAAACCCTGGGTTCCATCCCCAGCAAGCATAAACCTGCTGACATAGTGATGCATGCCTCTCATGCCAACAGCTCAGGAGGCTGGGGCAGGAGAATTGCTGTGAGCTTGAAGCCACCTGGAGCTACGTAGGGGACCATGTCTCCAAAAGAAAACAAAAACAAAGAAAAAAGAAAGAATAAACCCAGAGCTGAGGTTGAAGTCCTCTGTACTGGCTCCCGCCCGGGGTGAAGGGCACACGCTTGCCATCCCTGCCTTTGGGAGAGTCAGCTTCAGAGAGTTTGAGGTGAGCCTGGGCTCTATGAGACCCTGTCTCCAAACAACCACAACAACACTCTGCAGGGTGGCCCCCTTCCCCTTCTTCACCCCCAGTCCATTCTGCACAGCTGGCTCAGAGAGGGTCTCTGCGGGACCTGGCTCCACACAGCACAAACCGACGCCAACCCTGTAACCTAGTGTTGACTGCTCTCCATTGCTGGCCTTTGCTGCGGCCTGAGGCGGTGCCCACATGGGAGCCGGAATGCCTGGCCGGCCGGCCTGGTCGGGAGGGGTGTGCCCACTGGCTCCTGCTGACTCCGAGGCAGACAAGACTCTAAATATAGCCTGGGAGGAGGTGAGAGCTATTTTTAGCCTGGGTGGCTTGGGGGCTCCCAGTTCCCAGGTCAGCAGTCTTGAGGCCAGCCAGGACCTGGGCAGAAGGGAGCAAGTTTGCTTCGTTTTCTGGGGTCCCTACACTCTGTCCACGCTTGGGGACAGCAGCCCTGGGGAGGGGGGCTGGGAAGGACAGGAGGAAGCAGGTTGGGGGGGTCCCCTGGGCACCTCTCTCAAATCCTATGCTCTCTCCTGCCTGCCCTGGCCTTCTGCTGGGCCAAACAGGCTGCTTTCTATTTGGAGACATGGAGTACTTTCCATGGCTATTTTTAGCTGCATTGGGAACTCCACCACCCAGCCTGGCTGGCCGGCTTCTCCTCCTCCTCTTCCTCCTCCTCCTCCTAGCTGGCTGACCCAAGGCTGCTCTCACACATCACACAGCAGGCACAGCCCCAAGGAAGGGACATCCCCCTGTTCTCTGATGGGGGAAGGGTGTGCCCAGGATTCCAGTGAGCAAACCTTTCCAGCCTCCAGGAATCCGTGACACCCCACACCTAAAATCCGCCTCCAGGACAGGGTGGGGCTCCCCCGGCTCTAACCTTTCACCTCATTCTGGGGATGTCAAGAATGCCCAACATCTCTTTGGCTGGGAGATACCTTGTTCTCATAGGTGGGCTGCATGGTGAAGGTAAACTGAGGCACAGAAGGTGCTTGTGGATGGGGCAGGGAGAACATGGTTTTATTTCCATAGCTTCTTCTTCTTCTTCTTCTTCTTCTTCTTCTTCTTCTTCTTCTTCTTCTTCTTTTCAGGACAGGGTTTCTCTGTGTAGCTTTGTGCCTTTCCTGGATCTCGCTCTGTAGACCAGGCTGGCCTTGAACTCACAGAGATCCTCCTGGCTCTGCCTCCCGAGTGCTGGGATTACAGGCGTGCGCCACCACCGCCGGGGGTGATACTACTTCTAACTGCTGCACCTTGAGAGAGTTTCTTCTCCACTGGCCTCCCTTTCAGGATGTGACCTGATTTTGTCAATGAATATATTTGATTCCTTGGAGTGGGATGCATGCAGAGGACTGAGCCAGGTCTCAGGAAGGATGCACTGAGGTGCAGCCGAATCCAGGTACCTAAGAACCTCCTAGTATTTGGTACTCTAGCATTAGCACTCCAGGGATCAGTGCTCAAGTACCCTAGCCCAGCTGAGGGCAGCATTTGGGGGTCCCCAGCCTCACGAATCTGTGAAGTTGACGGGTGAGAGGTTACAGAGCAGGAAACTGAGGCCCTGGGTCTCATGACTGGTGACACACGCCAGCACATGCTCCTGGCTGGCCCTTGGTAGTGACCTACACCATGTCAGGGCTGTCCTGGTCATTCTGTAGCCATGCGGTCTCACTTAGCAGAGGCCTGTGTGGGTGACGGCTCACTCTGCCGTGGATGGCAGACCTGTCCTCAGTGTTCACTCAGAATAACAGAATCTTGTTGTTTTGCTTTGTTTTGAGACAGAGTCTTGCTATGTAGCCCCGGGGAAAGCAGAGCAGCGTGTGTGTGTGTGTGTGTGTGTGTGTGTGTGTGTGTGTATATATATACTCTAGAAGTGGTGGCTAGTCTCCTGCCTCTACCTCCAGAGTGATTAGATGACAGATGTTCCACCGTGACTCCTTTAAAATAACAGAATTTGGGGAGGGCAGCGATACGGCTGAGTCTGTAAAGCAACTGCTATGTGAATTTGGACCCCCAGCACCCACATAAAGCTGGGTGCAGCAGCACATGCCTGTAATCCCAGGAGTCTCCTCGGCCCTTGGCTCCTGAGCAGCCCCCAGGTCATGGATGTGCCATGACTCCTGAAGTTGCCCCTCAGCTGCTCCGAGCCTGGCTCCCGGAAGCGGGATCAGGAGGCTGAGGTGCTAAGGCCTGGCAGGGTTCCCCGCCCCGGGGCCCTGGCTTCGGAGAAAGGAAGTGGGCACCTTGCGCAGCCCTGGCAGGGCCCAAGACAGCGCATCTTCAGAGAAAACGGCCGGAAGTGCAGAGGAAACTGCTGGCCAGATGCGGAAGTCAGAGCTGGTTCTGCCTCACCCAGGCTGGCCTCAAGCTCACTCTGAGGCCAAAGAAGACCTCAGACTCCTCACCCTCCTGCCTTCACCTCTGGAACGTTGTGATGGCAGCGGGCCAGCCTGGGGAGGTGGAGGATATGGGGTCACTGCGTTAAACACACTAAGCCAGGGTCAGGGAACAATGACCTCATCTTCTAGTATCCTGCCGCACTAGTGAAGGTGCTTATCAGCTGTAGGAGTTCCCTGGTTGAATTTTTGGGGTCACTTATGTATACTATCATGTCATCTGCAAATGGCTTCCTCCTTTCCGATTTGCATCCCTTTGACCTTGATGCAGAGGGAGGGGCTTGGACCTGCCTCACCTGACGGTACCAGGCTTTGCTGACGCCCCATGGGAGGCCTTACCGCTTTGGGGGAGGGGATGGGGAGTGAGTTGAGCAGGGGAGGCTGGGGGAGCGGGAGGAGGGAAGAGAGGGGGATCTGTGGTTGGTATGTAAAATGAATAAAAAAGTTCTTAATAAAGAAAAAAGTTACTTCACCTTGTATATGAAATGTAGACGTGAAAATATGATGGGGGAGGTTCAGAGAGGGAAGAAATCAGTACGGGGGAGGGGTAAGAGTGGGACAAGGGGGCACCAGCCGAGTGCGTCGTGAAGAAGCACTGGCAAGCTCAGGATTTTGTGACATTTATGGAAAAAAAGAGCCGGGTGGTGGTGGTGCACGCCTTTAATCCCAGCACTCAGGAGGCAGAGGCAGGCGGATCTCTGTGAGTTCGAGGCCAGCCTGGGCTACAGAGTGAGATCCAGGACAGGCGCAAAGCTACACAGGGAAACCCTGTCTCGAAAAACCAAACAAAAAAAGGATGACGGGGCACAAAGGTGGCTCGGCAGTGAGCCACACCTGTCACTCTGCAAGAGAGGACAGTTTTGATTCCAAACACTCACTCAGGCTCCAGAGAATAATCCAGCATCTGTGACCACAGAGGACACCTGCCAAGGTGGAGCCCCGCCCAGAATCCCCAGTGAGGGGGCTGGGGGCGTGGTCAGGGTGGAGCCCCGCCCAGAATCCCCAGTGAGGGCTGGGGGCGTGGTCGGGGTGGAGCCCCGCCTAGAATCCCCAGTGAGGGGGCTGGGGGCGTGGTCAGGGTGGAGCCCCGCCCAGAATCCCCAGTGAGGGGCTGGGGGCGTGGTCGGGGTGGAGCCCCGCCTAGAATCCCCAGTGAGGGGCTGGGGGCGTGGTCGGGGTGGAGCCCCGCCTAGAATCCCCAGTGAGGGGCTGGGGGCGTGGTCAGGGTGGAGCCCCGCCCAGAATCCCCAGTGAGGGGCTGGGGGCGTGGTCGGGGTGGGCTCCTGCAGTGCGTGCACGCCCCTGGGCTCTGTCCCTCCAGGAACCGTAAAGCCCCTTAGAGGCTGTAGCCCAGGGTGAGCCGCTGCGGCCTGGGGGTGAGGACGGCGGCTGGGGGTGAGGACCGCGGCCTGGGGGTGAGGACCGCGGCCTGGGGGTGAGGACGGACAGCCCGCACTCCTGCCGGCCGCTCCCCCAGGCTGGCCTGGTGCGGTCTGGCTGCAGGCGCGCTTCGTCCCCACCTTGGAGCTGGAGCTCTTCCCAGAAGGACGGATTCCGGCGAACGTGAGGGGTGCATTCCCAGGCCGTCAGCCAGAGCGGCAGTCCGTCACTCTTTCCCCCGTAAACCCGGCTGGTCCCGCGGTGGGAGCCCCAGAGTCCTGCCGAGCGCGGAGCCTGCCCCGACGCCCACCCCGCGACCCTGCCCTTCCCGGGACGTGCTCCCTCCTCTCCTGCCTGCGGTCTCCCCGCATCAGTCAGTGTGACCTGGAGGGCGAGGGCCTGATCCAGACAGTCCCCCCCGTGGGCTCGCTTCCCGGCGATGCTCTGTCTCCATGTCAGGGAAACTGGGTCGTCACAACCGCCTGCAGTGTGGAGAAGGTATTGACTGTTCCTGGGAAGCCTGTTTCCTTAAAAGTACTTTTACTACATTTATTTATTTGTGGAGAAATAAAAGTGTTTATTAGGGGCACATGACTTTAATCCCGGTGCGGGAGAGAGCTCCTGGCCACACTGGTCTACGCAGTGAGCTCGGGTCAGTCACCGAAACAGAGTGAGAACTTGTCTCAAAAAGTTTGTTTTCTGTTTTGATTACATTTTTATTTTGTTGAGAAAGGGTTTTTCTGAGGAGCCCCGGATGTCCTGGAACTTGCTCTGTAGACCAAGGGGATTTCGAACCTAGAGATCCGCCTGCCTCTGCCTCCTGAGTGCTGGGATTAAAGGTGTGCGCCCCCACTTCCTGTCTTAATCCTTTTTAAAATGTATTTATTTGTGTGGGGACCAAATGAGCGTATTTTGGGGCTACTTAGGGTCATCTGGGGACGGACGCCCTGACAGCCTGTCAGGGCATGGCTAACGACTCACGCTGGGTTGCTGGGGTACAGGAGTAGCCTCCTCTTACCATACAATTGTTTCTTGTTCATAGAAGCCCCGAGCCCAGGAGCCCAGGTTTTGTGGGTGTCCGGCAAGCCGCATGCGCCCGAGGGGTGCAGTTTTCTTAAGGTTCCCTGTAAGTCTCAGGAGCCCGCCCCTGCTCTCCCAGAGAGGAAATGTGTGACTAGGAACCGGAGAACAGGGAGAGTTGACTCAGGAAGTGTCACCAAAAGCCCTTCCCGTCCTTCCGAGACAGCTTGATGACAGATGGGTCTCGGTATATCGGGGGAAGCTTTTTTTTTGTTTTGTTTTTTGTTTTTTTTGTTTTTCGAGACAGGGTTTCTCTGTGTAGTTTCGCGCCTTTCCTGGAACTCACTCTGTAGCCCAGGCTGGCCTCGAACTCACAGAGATCCGCCTGCCTCTGCCTCCTGAGTGCTGGGATTACAGGAGTGCGCCACCACCACCCTGCTCTGTGGGGAGCTTTTGCTTACTCCAATCCAATTGTGGAGGCTGTCCTACCCCCCTGTGTGGATCCACACCCTGGGGTAGGGACTGAGCTTCATCTGCAGAGGTGGGGGCCTGGCATTCTGAGTGGCACCCAGCATGGCTCTTAGCTCAGCTTACTTTGGGGTGTTTGTATGTGGAGGCCAGAGGTTGACATCGACTGTGTTCTTCACCTTGTTTTTGGAGACACGCTCTCTCACAGAGCCCAGAGCTCACTGATTGGACTAGACTGGCTGACCAGCCCTCTCCATCCCCCAATGCTGGGGTACAGTGTATGTTACTGTGTCTGGTTTTTAACTTGGGTGCTGCGGATTCAAACTCAGGCCCTCATGCTTGCGTGCAAGCACATGCCCCACTGAGTTCTTGTGAGGCTCTTCACCCGTGGTGTGGACCGACCCTCTCTTTCAGCCACGCTTGGTGTGTGGGGTGGGTGCCAGAGCACACCAGGAGAACACTGTTGCCTTGAGATCGGGAACTCCAGGGACAGCTACCCATGAGTCGACCCTGACACTGGGGTGGGACTGCCCAGGGGGCAGCTTCCTGAGTGGCCTATGCACCTGGACCATGCCAGGTGTGACACTGCATTCCAGTCATCCTCACACCGCAGAGGCAGGATGATCACCACAAGTTTGAGGCCAGCCTGAGGTGCACAGGAAGTCCCCGGATAGCCAAGGTTAGACAGAGGCCCTGTCTCAAAATAAATAAGTAAATAGATAGATAACTTGCCTTCAGGAAAGGTTTTTTTTTTGTTGTTGTTGCTTGTTTGTTTTTGTCTCTCTGTCTCTCTCCGTCTCTAATGTGTGGCTGTTGCCTGTTTGTTGTGCACTATGTGCCTGCAGTGCCCACAGAGGCCAGAAGGGGGCGTTGGATCCCCTGGAGCTGGAGTCACATAGGGCTTCTGGGCCCTCTACAAGAGGAGCAAGTACTGGTGACCTCTGAGCCATCTCTCCAGCCACCCCACCACCACCACGTCTTTGTAGTGGGTAGCCATTCCAGCTTTGACCTGGAAGTTCCAACCCCCACTGAGGCTTCGGTAATGGTCACGCCTACGAGGTGAGGCTGGGAAAGGACGCTGAAGACCCAGGATCCAAATGTGAGGGATCTCTTGGTGCCCAGACCCTGGACGCTGGAGGTAGACTGAGCAGAGTTCTCCAGAGAACATCGCTCGACTGCGACATACCTTTGCCAGACCCTACAACCTACCTATCCCTTCATTTGTAAGTTACCCCACAAAATAAACCTCCCTTTTAACTACGTGAAGTGGCCTTAATAATTTCACCAATATGCCGGGCAGTGGTGGCACACGCCTGTAATCCCAGCACTCAGGAGGCAGAGGCAGGCGGGTCTCTGTGAGTTCGAGGCCAGCCTGGGCTACAGAGTGAGTTCCAGGAAAAGCGCAAAGCTACACAGAGAAACCCTGTCTCGAAAAACCAAAAAATAAATAAATAAATAAAACCCTGAAATTGTGGTGACCATGGGGCCCTGGATGATCTAGAATGCTCAGGACCCTCTGGTCATGGTCTTTGGTTCTAATCAAGGCCCCCCAAGCTCTGGGCTGTTCCGTTCAGGTGTGGGTGTCCTCAGGGCTGCGGCCTGATGATCACAGCTTCGTCCAAGGGTCACCTGCTGTCTGTAGACTCCCGCTGTTCTCCTCTGTGAACCCTGTTTCACTCAGCACAGAGTGTTCCTGAGTCACCCTGTCCCTTCCCAGGGCTGAGTGGCATCCTATGGTATGAGAATGTTTTCTTTCTCTGTTCACCTATGGCCGAATGCCTGACACGCTTCCAGCCTTTGTCTCCTAGGAGCTGCTCAGAACATTCCTTTCTTTCTTAAAAAAAAAAAAAAAAATCATCTGCTTTTAGTTACGTGTAGTACGTGTGTGTCTGGGTGCGGCATGTGAGTGGCAGTACCCACAGAGGCCAGAAGGGGGCGCCGGCTCCCCAAGAGCTGGAGTCACAGGCAGTTGTGAGCCGTCATGTGGGCGCTGGGATCCGAACCCAGGTCTTCTGAAAGAGCACCAAGCGTTCTTAACATCTCAGCCATCTCTCCAGCCCTGGTCCTTTCTTTCCATATTTGTTCATTTGCTGAATTGTTTGTTCTTGAAACGGGGTGTGGCCTGTGTAGTCCAGGCTGGCCTGGAAGTCATCATCCCCTAATTCCTGAACTCTGAGGTCACAGGCAAATGCCGGACTTTCTGTTTTTCTAGGACTTTTTGCCGTGGGTGTTTTTCTTTCTCCCAGGTGAGCAGCTGGGAGCAGAGCTGTGGACCAAGGAATCATGGGAGTTGAGGAAATGCTGTACTTTCTCCAGATGGGGGCTACAGCATCACAGTGCCCCCCCATCCTCACCATGCCCTCATTTCCCACGTTACAGCTCTAAAGTTACAGACTGACACAGGGTGAGCTTTTGCCTTATTGTTTTACCTATACCCATCCATCCTCCATCTATTAATCCATTTTCCTGACTATTTCCTGTATCTATCCATCCTCCATCTATTAATCCATTTTCCTGACTATTTCCTATACCCATCCATCCTCCATCTATTAATCCATTTTCCTGACTATTTCCTATACCCATCCATCCTCCATCTATTAATCCATTTTCCTAACTATTTCCTGTATCTATCCATCCATCATCTGCTACATACCTACCTGTGGTCTACTCAACATCTGTCTCTTTATCCATCCACCTAGACAGGGTTCCATTCTTTCTTCTTACATTTAATTTGTTTGTTTGTTTATTGTCTTTCAAGACAGGGTTTCTCTGTGCAGCCCTGGCTGTCCTGGATCTCACTCTGTAGACCAGGCTGGCCCTCAAACTCACAGAGATCCTCCTGCCTCTGCCTCCCGAGTGCTGGGATTAAAGGTGTGCGCTGCCAACTGCCCAACTTAATTTTATTGATTCATTTCATGTGCATGGGTGTTTCCTGTATGTTTGTCTGTCAGTGCATCATGTGAATGCAGTGCCCACAGAAGGGGGCGTCAGATCCCCTGGAACTGGAGTTGGAACTGGAGTTGTGAACCACCATGTGGTGCTGGGAATCGAACTCTGGTCCTCTGTAAGAGCAGCCCGTGCTCTAACCATTGTGCTTTCTCTCCAGCACCAGGGTCCCATTCTATAACCCAGGCTAGCCTGCAACTCCAGATCTTCCTGCCTCAGCCTCCCAGGTGTTGCCTCTGCATCTCATTTCTCCATGTGGCTGTGGTCCCCCTCCATCACGGGGAAGCTTAAACAAAACCCTCCCGCGCCCTTCGCGTCTCTGAGAAGTTGTTCTGGAGGGTGTGAGCCCATGGGTGTGTGGCCTGTGACTCACCAGCCTGTTCCCTTGGCTCAGGGACGCCGCTGTCATTGTCTCATAAGCATCAGACACTTCCGGAAATGTGCCCTGTTCTCTGTTGTCCTGAGTCTTCCTGGCACTTTGTGAAGTGCGGCCTCCACTCCCCGCCCGCTTCCTAAACTCCCTGCCTGTCCGTCCACTTCACTAGCCTGGGAAGGGTGGCGGGGAGAAGTCATGGCTGATGTCACACAGTGTGACATCCTGCACAGAGGAGCCTGTCTGCTTCCAGACAGAGCGGGGGGGGAGGTAGGGAATTGACCCTCCCCTTCTCCTCAGCTGGACCCCGAGAATACCGCCCAGGTGAGTTTATAAGGCCATGGTCCCTCAGAGGCAACCACAGACCACATTCAGTGGTGGCAGAGTCAACCACACAAACTCTTCCCGCCTGCTCTCCCTCCCTGTCCTGAGCTCACCCCTGGACCTTGGGTCATAATGTGAACAACAGCAGATAAATGTCTGCCCCGTGCTAGGCCTGGGGGCCAGGCTGCAGGTTGCTGCTTACCAGCCCCAAAGACCACCTCACCTGCGCCCTCAGGCCTGCGACACAGCATCTGCCTGAGCAGACTAACTTTGCAGATGGGTCAAGCAGAGGACCCTGAGCTGGGGACCATCCTGGATCATCCAGGGCTTGCTGTCAACCATCAGTCAGGTCCTTAGAAGGAGGCAGTGGGGGGTGGACTGCAGCCAAGGATGCCTGTGTTGACCTCTGACCCCACGACTGTTTAGGAGTAAGAGGTCTTTTATTTTTACAGTGCTGGGATGGAACCTAGGATCTTTGCACACCAGATGTGAGTTTTCTTTCACTGAGCCATGTTCTGAGCCCCTTACTGGGCCACTCCAGACAGGTATACAGTGTGCCTGCCTCAAAACAAAACCAAAGGCTGGGGTGGAGGTCAGTGGGCAGAGCACTCACCCAGCACGAACAAAAAAGCCCAGGCTCCCATCCCCAGCACCGCATGGACCAGGCATGGCAATGGCAGTCATACCTATCATCCAGGGTCAGGAGTTCAAGGTTAGCCCTTGCTGTACAATGAGTTCAGAGCCAGCCTGGGCTACATGAGGCCCTTGTCTCAAAACAAAACACTTCCGTGTGCAGATCTGTCGTCCACCAGGGCTGAACCTCACTCCTCCCTCATCCCAGGCCTTGTGGATGGAATGCCTGAAGGAAGGGGGTGTGGATGATTGGCCACTGTCCATCACCTGAGCTGATGCGGGCCACAGAGGGAAACAAAGAGTTTGGAGTCAGGAAAAAGGAAGACTGAGCCTTTATTATGGAGGATTCACATTGCCGTGATCCTCATTCCACACAATATTAAACACTGTCAGAGTAGGTGGGGCACAACAGAATTCTTTTTTAAAATGAGAAATAAAAATCAACCAAGTCACAATGCAGACAGAAGGGGGGAGCCAGGGCTTGGCATGGAGTGCAGGAAACAAAGTGCTGTGTGACGTCTGTGACGTCTGGCCATTGTGTCTGAGACACTCAGAGAGGGTGCCTATGGCTTCTGTTGAGGACAAGGGAGGGCTTGACGGCTTCTCCTTGGGTTGGAAGTCCCTCGTTGGTCACCCAAGCTGGAGCAGCTCTCGTCTCGCTGTTTTTTAGTCTGTGTCTCTACAGCCCTGGCTGTGCGGAACTCACTCTGTAGACCAGGCTGGCCTCAAACTCACAGAGACTCATTAGCCTCTTCTGCCTCTAGCCACCACAGCCCGGCTCCTGATTGCTGTTGCGTTTGGCTTCTCCAAACCGAGGCAGGGCTCTGGTGGCTGGGATGGGACCCAGGGACTGTTCTGGGGCCCAAGGTCCATCCTGGAAACACTGGTAAAGCATGTCCCACCTTCCTTGGGGACAAGCGGCCACTTTTGCACTTGGTCTGTGGGTCACCTGGGGAGGGGCAGTTGGAGGTTCAGGCGTAGATGTTGATTTTTTTCTTCCTAGGGTGGAGAGGGGAAAAGCTGCTTCCACTAAACACTGGCCACACATCCGCTGCCAGCAGCCTCACCTGACGGAGGCGGGGAGCAGGGATGGTGGAATAGTGTGCTGAGTTTCCTGTTTTTGAGACATCGTCTCCTGTAGTCCAGGCTAGCCTTGAACCCATTATGGAGCAGACGATGACCATGAAGTCCTGCTCCTCCTACCTCCACCTCCCCAGTGTGCCCCAGTGAGCTGGGGATGGAAGCTTGGCTTTCTGGCATGCTAGGTGAGTGCTCTGCCCACTGGGCTGCAACCCCAGTCTCCAGTAGATGCTTTTTTTCTCTCTTTGCTAGTGAGCCTGGGTACACACACCCTGGGGGCCCGGTTCCCACTCTAATGAAAAGTGGCTGTACTTTGGGGGAGACACAGTGGCTTTTCTGATCCCAGCACTGGTTTGGGGAACCAGGTTCCCCAATGTCCCTCCTTGACCAGTCATGGGGAGCCGATGCACGGGAGGGGTCTGACCGTAAGTCTGTGCCCTCTGGGAGCCAGCCCAGGGAGGGAGAGACGGGGGTCCCCTCTTAGCACCTACAATGTCTCCCCTTAGTCTCACTGAAGACACCTTTCCCTGCACCAGCAGAATGAGTTGGGGGCCCTGCCACCTTACCTAGGAGGTAGGTTGTGCCTGGAGGGCTGAGACATGAGGCGGGGTGTGTGAGCCCCATTCACTTTCCCCGTGGGCAATTTAGGCAGCTGTCCAGGGACCAGCCTGGTGCAGCTCTTGGAAGCTGATTTCCACCAGGGCCGCAGGACATAACTGAACTGGCTTCATTTCTGCTGTTTGCTCCCACACTGGTCTTCTGGGGGGGGGGGGGGCCTGAGGCAGCAGGGCACTCCCTCCCATCATCATCCTGGTGCTTACGATGCCTGTGAGGTATGGCTGCGGTCCACACTGGCACAGCCAAGCCTCGTCTCGTGCCACCTGGGCTGTTACTGCCAACCCTGTGCCAGGCAAGGAAGCAGAGACCTGTCACGCAGGTACTCTGGAGGCAGAGGCAGGAAGATCTCCAGTTCCAGGGAACAAAATCGAAACTGTGGCTGAGGAGTGGAGCCCCGCCCAGAGTCCCCAGTGAGGGGCTGGGGGCGTGGTCAGGGTGGAGCCCTGCCTAGAATCCCCAGTGAGGGCTGGGGGCGTGGTCAGGGTGGGCCCCGCCCAGAATCCCCAGTGAGGGGCTGGGGGCGTGGTCAGGGTGGGCCCCGCCCAGAACCCCCAGTGAGGGGCAGTGCAGAACTGGTCTCCAGCTAGTTGGAAAGTGATTTGATCCAGTGAGAGTCACAGTGACCTTCATGTGGGATGCAGCACCCCATCTCTGACCCCTTCTCAATCTCTTACGATAGTTAAGTCTGCATTTCTGCCCTCATACAACCTTGGTAACCGGGGAAAGGGAGGAAATGGGGGCGACCCGTGTCCACATGGGCCTCAGGCTTCGCAGACAAAACTACACATTCGGCCATGGCAGCAGCTGCGCGGCCTGTGTGGAGACCCGGTCTCTGAAGTGAGCCGGTCCCGGAGAAAGGGCCCTGTGCATGGCAGGGCCGCCCTCGGAGGGGCGCGGCAGCGCGGGGCGCACTGCGAGTGTCAGGTGTGGAGCCACAGCGGAGGTCCAGCTTCCTGTGGCCTCCTGCGCGCTGGGGTGCAGACGCCACAGCACCTGCACTTCTCACGTGGGTCAGAACTCAGGTGCTCATGCTGGCAGGGCCTGCACCCGCGCTGAGCCGCGGCCCCAGCGCCATCCCCGGGGAGCCTTAGAGGCCAGCCGCATCACTGGGCCCAGGGACACTTGACAGGCGTGGGGGCTAGCATCTGGGCGCTCAGGGCCCGGGTGGGGTCCCAAACTCCACCTCGGGGGCCCGCGTTCACGAAGGTTCCTGCTCCTTTAGAGCTCAAAGCATGAGGAATCAGACATGTCTCTCACAGGACAGCTGGACAGCGCGGGGAGGCGGAAGGGGAGGGCACAGAGCGCTAGAGAATGATACACGGCTTTTTGTCTTTGAAGGGATTCTCGGAGGCTGGCACTCCCACCAGCAGGGGGTCGGTCCTGGCATGCTGCTCACAGTAGCTCATCAGTTCGGAAGAGGCTTTGGAGACCTGTGAGGAGGAACAAGCAGAAGGTCAGGCGGGTGCCCACAGCGGCCCCGAGGGCAGGGAGAGCCTGGACCATGATGGCCGCCCAGACTCCGGCACATAGGCGGTGGAATATCACACAGCCACAGAGAGGAATGAGAACCTGACACAGGCTACTGCATGGAGAATTCTGAGGCCGTCGTGCTCGGTGAGAGACTCAGACACAAAAGGCCACGGGTGTGGACTCCATGGTAAGGTATTTATAGAACAAGTGAATCCGGAGACAGGAAGTGGATGCATGGTTGCTAGCGGATGCAGATGGAATAAGGGGATGGCTCCCCAAACAGGCTGAGTGGACTCACGGTCCTGCAGACAGACAATGGTGAGCTATAAGGAGCACTGTGCACACACAAAACACCACACACAGGGGCTGGGGGCGTGGTCAGGTGGAGCCCCGCCCAGAATCCCCAGTGAGGGCTGGGGGCGTGGTCAGGGCGGAGCCCCGCCCAGAATCCCCAGTGAGGGGCTGGGGGCGTGGTCAGGGCGGAGCCCCGCCCAGAATCCCCAGTGAGGGGCTGGGGGCGTGGTCAGGGTGGAGCCCCGCCCAGAATCCCCAGTGAGGGGCGTGGTCAGAGGTGGAAGGTCCACGTAAACGGGACCCTGGGCCCCACGGCGCACAAGCCTAAGCAGCAGCAGGGTGGAGCCTCTCGCGTTCCTCGCCGAGCATCCTCCAGCAGTGGTTGGAGCCCCGCGTCGGATCCGCTCCCACCCGACAGGAGCCCCGGGAAAGGCCCGGCCTGTGTGGGACCCGGTCAGGGCGCTGTCACACCTCACGGGGTGATCTGGTGTGCTGAGAAGCAGCTCTTGTCTCAACGCTCAGGGGTCTCACTGACCCTCCAGCCACGCCCCGCCCCCGCCC
Source organism: Onychomys torridus (assembly GCF_903995425.1). Lineage (NCBI taxonomy): Eukaryota > Metazoa > Chordata > Mammalia > Rodentia > Cricetidae > Onychomys > Onychomys torridus. Next base: position 2,051,617 of record NC_050463.1, read on the forward strand.
GCCACGCCACGCCCCCGCCACGCCACGCCACGCCACGCCCCCGCCACGCCACGCCACGCCCCCGCCCCGCTGCGTCCCTCTGGCTGCTGGCTGAGCCGGGCACAGGCGCCGCCTGCTTCTGCATCTTCATAGACCACCATTTCGGCAGTTGTTTTGTTTTTTCTGCAGCAGGGTCTCAGGTCGCTAGGGAAGATGACAGGCGCGCCACCATGTCTGGTGAGGCCCCAGGGCCTCGTGCATAGGCACTCTACCAACTAAGCTACAAGCACTGAACCACACTCCCGTACTAAGTCATCCACGGGCCTTTTGCTTTGGAGATGGGGTCCCACTCTGCTGCCCGGATTGGCCCCGCGGGACAGGCACTCACTCCCACACCCCGCTTCCACGCCGCTGATCTGAAACCCCAGTATCTTGGTATGTTGGGACACTGGGAACCCGGCCAGCCGAGCTGCCCAGCCCTGGGGACCATTCTACCCACACAGAGGGAAAACTGCCACGCAGCGCCGCTCCGCTGCTGCCTTTGAACACTCCGATGCAGACTCCTGCTTGGAAATTCTCCCTCTGTGACCCCAAGAATAGACTGCCAGGCCTCAAAATAGCTGGTGTGGGCACAGGACACTCAAGTCCCCTCCACAGGGTCCTCCCAGGCCTCTATGTCGGTGACTTCGGAAGGGATGCAGAAACCCAGGGTGCCCGCGAGGGTGACCAGGCTAATGACACCCCATGCCACCCGCAGACTGGACTGGCTGATGTGGGGGCTCCTCCCGACTTCAAAGACTGTGGGGTGAATCACACAGAGCGCCCTCCCCGCTCAGGCCGGGGTTGGCACCAGCTCAGACACAAAACCACTTCAACAGGGACCTTGCTCTGTGCTCCACCCCAAGGAATGCTTTGACTGAGCAGGTCCGTCTGCAGAAACCTGTGGCTGGGGCCCAGGCCTCCAGTGAGGAGTCCTCTGCCCAGCCGGCCCCAAGGGCTGGGGTCACGTGGGATCAAGCCATTTGTGACCATCACATAACACCAAGCCCCGAGAGGGTTCTGTTCATCCCCAGCTGAAAGCGCCTGGGGCCCAGCGCCCCTTCCCAGTGAATGAAGGTCTCAGTGAATACGTGCTGAGGCCCTGTTGATCAGTTAAACACTGTTATGTTGGGTGGTGCTGGGGGCATGAAACTTCGGGCCACCTGCATGCTAGGAAAGTGTTCTGTCCTTGACTAGGACCCCAGCCCCTCACTGGGGATTCTGGGCGGGGCTCCACCCTGACCACGCCCCCAGCCCCTCACTGGGGATTCTAGGCGGGGCTCCACCCTGACCACGCCCCCAGATTTCCCTCTTTTAAGTCTACAAACCAGTCTTATTGTAAGAAATGAAAACCAACCTGATGTGCATGGTAGAGCACGCCTATAATCCCAGCACTCGGGAGGCAGAGGCAGGCGGATCTCTGTGAGTTCGAGGTCAGCCTGGGCTACAGAGTGAGATCCAGGACAACCAGGGCTGCACAGAGAAACCCTGTCTTGAAAAACAAAACCAAACCAAACTAAAACAAAACAAAAAGCAAGAAGTGAAAACCGTGCCAAACTGTGGCAGCAGCTAGACACCGTGGGCTCCACTCCTCTATGACAGCTGCTCCCATCTGTGGTGACCAAAAAGACAGACAGCACTGTGGGTGAGGGCAACAGTAAGAAAAAGTGCCAAGCGCCGGTCATGGCGACCCAGTCTCTGTCCCAACAGAACCCTTCGGGGCTCTCAGCCGGGCAACAACTGTCTCTTTATGCTGAGAAGCCCAGAGAACCCGAGTGAGTGTCCCAAGGCCACACAGCAGAACCTAAGCAGAGGCCATGCTCGCGGGCTCCCTCTCCCCCTGGCCCGCTCACCTTGATGCGTTCGATCCCAGCTTCGATGCGCAGCTGCTCCACCAGCTTCCGGGCCTGGGCAACGTTGTTAGTCCCTGACATCATCAGCCATCAGCCTGGACACCGGCGTCCAGAGAGCTGGCGAGCACAGAGGGACGTGAACCTGATGCTCAGACCCATGAGCCCTGAGCCACCCAGCCCCTGACCTCTGACCCCTCACAGAACTGGCCTGCCTGTCTCCAACCCAGCTGCTCAGAGCAAGGGACGGGCACCCAGTACCTGCCAGTGTCCGTCCCTGCGGGTGGGGTGGCGGGGCCCAGCAATCACTGGGAGAAGACGGACATGGTGGGGGATGGGATCAGGGACTGTGGTCACCCCAGCCCCGCCCCAGGCCCCTCCCTCAGCCGCTCACACGGTCATTCATTCATTCATTCATCAAACAGGTCCAGAGACTTGTGACCGGCATGGCCCAGGCTGGGGCTGATGATAATTCAGCTGAAGACGGTCTGTCTGTCTGTCTGTCCCTGTCTGTCCCGAGCTAGGGAATTCAAGCAGAGGCTGTGTTGCCCCAAGATGACAGTGGAGCCAGTGACCTGGGCACGGAGGTGGGTGGGACAATCGTGAAGGCTTCACTTTCGTTTCCTACATGATACAGTCTTCCTGGGGAGGCCACTGTGTGGAGGGACTCTCCGGACAGCCCAGGCGGCGGGGAGGGCTGCGGGGACAGACCCCAGGGCCTCCGGAGTGCCGAGCCACACCCTATTACATTTATTTATATTTTGTGTGTTGTGGATGTGGTCAGAGGACGTACCAGAGTAGTTGGCTCTCTCCCGGGGATTGAACCCTCCCAGTTCTTTAGACTTGGTGGCAAGTGTCTTTATCAGACCAGCCATCTCGGAGGCCCTAACATTTTATTGTTTAAAAGTATTTGTGCATGCACGCCTGTTTGCATGTTCAGATGTGTGTGTGTGTGTGCGCGTGTGTTACAGCATCCATGCAGAGGCCAGGGGAAGTTTTCCAGGGAAGCGGGGAAGTAGAGGGCTGGGGAGTCCTGCCTTATGGGACTTATGGACTCTGTTCTCTCCTTCCACGTGGGTCCCTGGGACTGAATGCAGGTCGTCGGTCTGTCTTGGCCGCAATCACCTTTTCCAGCTGAGCCCTCTTGTCAGCCCTCGTCCACAGTTTTTTCAAGCGTCACATTGGGCGAGGCTCAATGGAATTGCTTTGTGCTTTTTTGTTTTTGTTGCAGATAAACACGAATAGTCATCAACTTTTGTTTGCTTTGTTGGTGACAGAGTCTCTATGTGTAGCCCAGGCTGGCCTGGAACTCTTGGCCATTCTCCTGCCTCAGTTTCTTAAGGTCTGGGTTGACAGGCATAAACTACCACATCCAGTTTAACAATATTCTCGACGGGCGGTGGTGGCACACACCTTTAATCCCAGCACTCGGGAGGCAGAGCCAGGCGGATCTCTGTGAGTTCAAGACCAGCCTGGTCTACAGAGTGAGCTCCAGGACAGCCAGGGCTGCACAGAGAAACCCTGTCTAGGAAAAAAAAAAAGTTCTTAATCAGGTTTCAATGAATAATAATAATAGAAAAACATCTTTGGCCCTGCCTGGCTCCCTGGGGTGTGGGCAGACATCCAGCACCCAGGGGCAGAGAAGCCGGAGCCTCAGCATGTGGCTGCAGAGAAATCACTCGTCAGGACTTCTGGGCAGGACATGGAAACCTGAAATTTCTCTTGAGCTAAATATAGTTGGGTTCAGAGAACAAGGCCAGGCCTCAGTGTATGTTTTCCTGGGAAGTAGAGGGCTGGGGAGTCCTGCTCAGCAGCTGTGTGCACATCCACGTAAGGATGCATCCGTGTGAGGGTGTGTGTGGAGATCAGTGTGCCCAGATGCAAGTGAGAGCAGATCAGTGTCTGTCTTCAGGTGTGTGCTGTGTGTGCACAGGCATAAGGTATGGGCATGTGTGTTTGACTATGTGCGTGCAAAGCCAGGGCTCAACTGAGGAGTCCCGCCCCAGCCCCTCACTGGGGATTCTGGGCGGGGCTCCACCCCGACCACGCCCCCAGCCCCTCACTGGGGGTTCTAGGCGGGGCTCCACCCTGACCACGCCCCCAGCCCCTCGCTGGGGGATTCTAGGCTGATACTGCTCATGTGCACACACACACACCTCTGCATATCTCAGTATGGACTTGGCTGTGTTTGCCCACATACATGTCTGGACATGTTTTGTCTTCCATGCTTCTCCTGGTACACGGTTGTTTTTTTCATGGGTCAGCTCACTCATGGCCCTCCCTGCACCCTGCAGGCTGTCCCCTGTTGTCCTGGTAGAAGTATGTGTCACCAGCCAGTCCCTGACTCACGGCCCAGCCATGCCCCCCCCACAAGCAGTAAGTCAACAACAGCCAAACACGCAGGCTGCTGAGTCAGCTGGCCTCACTCCCCACAGGCAGCTGGCCACAAGGCTCAGCACGTGCCAGCCCCGGGGGACAGAGCTCCCGGAGGTGTCCACAGAGACTGTGGCACCTGGCTGCCGGCGGCACTGGAGAACTCAGGGTGTCACTTGGGGTAACGGCCTTTCAGAACAGCCCTTGCTCTGGAAGCAGCCCTGGGTGCACAGCCGGGGCTGGAGTCAAAGGCCAGGAAGCCAGGGCTGGGTTTTAGCTCTGGTCGTGGGGAGAGATATAATTACACCTTAGGTGTGCTGCCGGCAGAGGGTGACATGGCAGCCATGCTTGGTGGAGACAGGCTCACAGAGACACAGAACTAGAAAGGACGCGGAGCAAGTCATCAGACTACCCAGGGTCTCCTGGGCACTGTGGACACTGGACTGCGTCACTGTGTGTGGGGAGCCCTGGGTGCTGTGTGTGGTGCCTGGCCTCCACCCACTCCACGCCAGGAGCTTCCCCTGACAGCCACACATGTCCCTGGTATTATCTGGGGCCCGAGGGCTTGTCTCAGCCCCTTTTTGGTTCCACAGACTCCAAGAGACCCTGTGTCACTGCTCACCAGCCCCGCTGAGGCCCTCAGAGGTGGCCCCCTTGGAACCTGACATGCTAAGAGAGGGGAGAGAAGAGCTGGGGTACCCAGGGGAGCCTCTTCTGAGGTCCAGGGGGCAGGGACATCCGACCCCCACCCTGACCTTCCTTCTCAACTGAGAGTCCGAGGACAGGAGACTAAAAAATGGTCGGTCCAGTCGGGTGAAACATTCTCCAACTTAGAGAACTGTGTGGCCGTGGGAGGCAGAGGGGGAGACACAGTGCCTCAGCCCGGTGCTGACAGACACAGAGAAAACCCAGAGAGCAGAGGAACGAGGCCCGGGCGTGGAGGCAGAGGCCAGCCTGGTCTACATGGCCAGTTCCAGGACAGCCATGGCTCCACAGTGAGACCCTGTCTCAAAACCCATACATACCTACTGCATACATACATACATACATAATCTGGGTGGGGCGGCACAGGCCATTAATCCCAGCACTGGGAGGCAGAGGCAGGTGGATCTCTGAGTTCAAGGCCGGCCTGGTCTGCACAGAGAAACCCTGTCTCAGAAATAAATAAATGAATAAATAAGGAAGTAAATGAGCGTGCCGGAGGCGGTGCTCCATGGCCACAGGGGGCCAGCATGACCCTGAGGATGCCAGCGAAAGAATGACAAGAACGTGTCACACAGGAAGGTCTTAGGGCAGGCATGGAGGTGCCCGTCTCCTCCCCAGCACTCAGTGAGTGGAGGCAGGAGGGTCAGGAATCCAAGGTTAACCTTGACTACATAGTGAGTTCGAGGCCAGCCTGGGCTACCTGAGACCTCTGTCCCACAAAACAATCACTACCAAAGCCAATAAGGAAAAAGGAGGAGGCAAGTCACAGCGACCGCTCCTTTTTATTCTTCCCTGAGACAGGGTCTCTCTGTGCCCAGGCTGTCTCAGCATTCCGGTAGCCTAGGCTGGCCTCGAACTCACAGAGATCCGCCTGCCTCTGCCTCCCGAGTGCCGGGATTACAGGCGTGCACCACCACCGCCCTTCGACAAGGACCCTTCTCAAAGACTCCCATTAACGACATGGTTTTTGTTAAGGGCTCCTACACACTCAGTGAAACCCTTTGGGGTTCACTGTGGATAGAGGTTTTAGAAGCACATACGGCCACGTAACCCCCCCCCACCAGGACACAGGCCACCAATGTTGCCCTGACTTCTGCTGTGTGTCACGGCAGCTGACCTCAGTAACCTCTGCTCCGTTCTTGGTTTCCAATGAAGGTGGAAAGTCCGGCAACAGGAGCCTCACATTGTAAGCGGGCTCTTTCCCCCCATGAGACATCACCACCATTCACCGCTCACACCCTTTGTTCTTTCTCATGGGTGAGTAATATTCCATCAAAGACAGAAGGCACGGGCCAGGGATGACTCAGTGGGTAAGCGCGCTGCCGCCAAGCCTGAGAACCTGAGTTCAAGCCCTGGGACTTACAGAGCCGACGGTGAGAACAGATTTCCACACACACACTGAGGTGCATTCGTGCACACACCATCTCTCTAGCTCCTTTTCTGTTGGTTTGTTTTGGGGACAGGCCTCACATCACCTCCCTCCTCCCCCTGTTGCTGTGTAGCTGAACATGGCCCAATCCCCCTGCCTCAGCTCTGCTGGGAGCTTGCTTGTTGGTAGGTTTTGCTTTCAGTTCCAGACACACAGGTGGTCTCCGACCGGGTGTCAGTGTGCACAGCCTGGACACAGCAAAACAGCGGAAGCAGACGGCACCCTGAGCTGCCCCCCCAGGCTTCCGGTGGCAGAGGGCACCAGGGCCTCAGTGTGGTGGGCGTCAACAGGGTGGCAGGTGCACAGGGCTCTGTGGGTGCAGAGCCCCGTGGCCTTGCTCCCGGAGCTCCCTGTGGTGACACCATGACATTTGTCTCCTGGGATGAGGTCTCCCTTATCAGTAGAACCCTGTGACCCCAACGGGTCTGTAGGTAAAATGGAAAGGCATGAACTCTGGTGACATCCCAGTTCCCAGAGCTCCCTGGATCAAAGCCAGCACTAGCCAAGTTCAGTTTCATCAACTTCCAGAGGACCCTATTAGAACAGCGCTTGTAGCTCAGTGGGTAGGGTGCTTGCCTAGCACACTGGAGGCCCTGGGTCCCATCAGAGCACAAACTGGCCACAGTGGAGACCCTCTGCACACATAGCAGAGGATTGGGAGTTCAAGACCACGCTCAGCTACATAGCCAGTTAGAGGCTAGCCTGTGCTACATAAGACTTGGTCCCCACAAGAATAACTAATAAGAAAAAGAATACGATGTCCTGTCCCTCTCTGAATATGAAGGAGAACTGTGGAGGGCAGAGGAGAGAGCCCACAGGCCACAGGCAGGGACGCTCTGGGCTCTGGACTTCTCTTGGGCAATCTCCAGGTCCCTGATCCAGGGGAAAGGGGACCCTGAGCAGCCTTGGCCATGGAGAAAGCCGCGGGTCCAGATCCAGGCCAAGAGTCAAATGTAAACAGAGTGAGCAGAGGTGTCCTGCAGATGTGGCCAGGCCGGTTTGCAGCATTCTGTTGAGAAACCATGTACAGCCTACAGCTCCTCCCCTGACTGTCCAGAGGCTGTGGGGACACAGGCATCACCACCACCCGCCTGGCCCCAGGGGGACCTGGAAAAATCAGGGGCCCAGGCTGAGCCCAGTGGGCGGGTGCTTGTGTGTGGCTGGGCGGGGGGGGGGGGGGGGAGTAGTTAGAGCTCAGCTGGTGGAGAGCTCGCCTCAGTCAGCGCAACCATGGGGGCACACATGCAGCAGTGCATATACCCGGTGTGGTAACACAGGTCTGTCATCCCAGAACTGGGGCGGTGGAGGCAGGAGGATTAGCATCCAGGGCCGGCCTGGGCTACATGTTCTTTCTGCGAATCTACTGCTTATGAATCGATACAAATGTCTTCCCCCGAACCCTGGTTGCATAACTCTGCAGCAGAGGCCGCAGAGTGGCCAGGCCCCAGAGCGTGATGAGCTCACCGCCAGGGACCCGGCTCTGCCACCAGTCTGGAGAGATTTGGTGGAGACCCTGGAATCCCTCTTCCTTGTGCCCTGGATTCGAGTCTGGCCTTCTCTGCCCAGAGAAAAACAGTTGCTTTGAAATGGAGCAAGGGATCCCCTTGTCCTCCTGCACCCCGAGACGAGAGCCCCACCTCGGTGACCTCTTTATGAGGCGTGTGGACTTTGGAGGAAAATACCTGCAGATTGTCGCCTTGCACAACTGTGGTCAGATGACGAGGTTAAGTCACCTGTTTGGGGACAGAGAATGGAAACATGTGCTGGAATGTGCTGGGGGGTCAGGAGTGTGGCAAAAAGCTCCCAGCCAGGGCATGGGGCGGGGCTCAGCACACAGAGTGCTTGTAGCTCAGTGGGTAGAGTGCTTGTAGCTTAGTTGGTGGAGGGCTTGCCTAGCATGCACAAAGCCCCAGGTCCCGTCTCCAGCATGGGACATGGCGTTCAGGCCTGTCATCCGAGATCTTGGGAGACAAAGACAGAAGGATCAGAAATCCAAGGTCACCCTTGCCTACGTAGGGAGTGTGAGGCCAGCCTGGGCTACATGAGATGCCAGTTCAAGCAGTAACAACAACAATAATAATAGACTGAAGGAATACTCTAGAGTGGTGAAAATTTCTGTGTTGACGTAATCCTCCAGCCTCAGCTTTCTAAGTAGCTCGGGCTTCTTGGCTTGGCACTGTAGCCAGCTAGTTTGAGAGTGTGTTTGTAGAGACTGTCTGTCTGGAGCCCGGGCTGGCCTTGAACTCGTGGTGACATCCCTCCTGATGCTGAGGTGACGGGCGTGCCCCACCTCGCCTGGCTTTTAAGCAAATTAAAATAAAAGTCTCCACGTGTATTTATTTATTTATTTATTTATTTATTTATTTATTTATTTATTTATTTATTTATTTATTTATTTGTGTGCTCCTGTCTCAGGGTTCTGCTCTCTCTGTCTGTACGGGTCCTGAGGAGGACTGAACTCCCGTCCTCAGGCTCGGCAGCAAGCAGGTTCGCCACTGAGCCGTCCCGCCGTCCATCCTTCTTCCCTCTCTTTCCAGGGTCTCATGTAACCCAGGCTGGCTTCAACACCCCGATGTAGCAGAGGATGGCCCTGCTGGGATGGACCCCAGGGCTTCAGCATGAAGTGTCTCCACTGAGCCCAGCCCTAGCCACAAACTCCACCCACCTGTCGTCCCCAGTGCTGAGGCAGGGGGATTGCCACAACTTTGAGGCTCGCCTGGGATCATCAGTGAGACCACAGCTCAAAAGAAAAGCAACCAAAAATAAAATAAAATAAAATAAAAACTTAGGAAAAACAAAATTAGAATTAAGTCAAGGAGCTGAGTGGACCCCACGGGTGGATCTCAGGTCCTTTACCTACGATTCCCAGCCCGGTCTGTCACAGGAGTGACTGCTGGAGACGGGGGCCTCACTGTGTAGACCAGGCTGGCCGTGAACTCACAGACCCCCCTGCCTCTGCTGAGATTAAAGGCCTGTTTGACACCTGGCTGAATATGATTGAGAAACAATTATCATATGTAATCCAGGCTGGCTGAGAACTCACCACAATCCTACTGCCTCCGCCTCCAGAGGGCTGCGATGACAAGGCTGTGGCTCTTCTAAATAGTGTGTGTGTGTGTGTGTGTGTGTGTGTGTGTGTGTGTGCGTGCGCGCGCGCGCTCGCGCGATGCCGGTGCATCTGTGCACAGAGAGCAGTGCCCCCGGAGGCCGGAAGGGGACGTCGGGTCCTCAGAACTGGAGTCCGGGGCGGTTGTGAGCCCCGGGTGGGTGTTGGGAACAGACGGGTCCTCTGCAGGGGCCCGCGGGTGCGCTAACCGCTGAGCCGTCTGTCCAGGCCAGTGCGGCTCTGCTTTGGAGCCCAGAGGCCGCTATGGGTTCCCTCTCCCGCCCCACCTCCCTGTCTGCTTTGGAAACAATGACATTCAGACTCAAAAATGCTGGGGAACCTGTGGATGCCGGGCATAGCTCTCATAGCTGGGACGGCCCCTCCCCGGGCGGGGGAAGCCCGCCCGCCGCGGGCAGAAAGTCCCGGCGGCTCCCGCGTCAGGCGACAGGAATGCGGGCGCTGCGGGCGAGGGTCCCGCCAGGACGGGAGAGCTGGCCGCGCCCGCGCCGCCCTCGCTTTCCAGGAGGGATCCCAGAGGGACTCAAGGATTCCTTGATCGCGCCCCGGTGCCCGGTGAGGGCGGGAAGGACGCACGCACGGTGCACCGCACAAGCCAGGCCTGGGGCCGGGCAGGCAGGCCCCGAGGAATCCAGGGGCGTCCTTAGAGAGTGCCAGGCCAGCCTGGGCTACAGCAGGCCGGGTTCCAGAAAAGGCCGGACTGGAAATGAACTCTGTCCAGTGGAGGAGGCGGGATAGACTGCAGGGTCCGGGTGCACCGGCCACCCCAGGGGAGTCTAGGCGGGGCTCCACCCTGACCACGCCCCCAGCCCTCACTGGGGATTCTAGGCGGGGCTCCACCCAGGCCACGCCCCCAGCCCCTCACTGGGGATTCTAGGCGGGGCTCCACCCAGGCCACGCCCCCAGCCCATCACTGGGGATTCTGGGCGGGCCCCACCCAGGCCACGCCCCCAGCCCCTCACTGGGGATTCTGGGCGGGGCTCCACCCTGACCACGCCCCAGCCCCTCACTGGGGATTCTGGGCGGGGCTCCACCCTGACCACGCCCCCAGTCCGCCTTTCACTTTCTGTTTTGAGCAAGGCCTCCCTAAACTGCCAGGTCTGGTCTTGAACTCGTTTCCTCCTCAGCCTCCCAGAGCAGGTGACAGGCTCAGGGGCCAAGTCTCGCTCCTGTCTCCCTGTCAACATCCAGGAATCTGGGTTTTCCCTCCCGTTTCTCGTCCTGCCTGCCAAAAACCAGTTAAGAAATAAGTGGAACACAAACAAAAAACAAAACCGCGTGCGTGCGCCCACAGCAGGAGGCGGATGCAGACTGTTCGCTCCCAGCACACGGTGTTCAGAAAGGAGCTGTTTACAGAGCCGATGGCTCCCGTCAGGACTGCACACCACTGCATACACAGGCCTCAGCCGCGACTGCACACCACTGCATACACAGGGGCTCCAGTCAGGACTGCACACCACTGCATACACAGGGGCTCCAGTCAGGACTGCACACCACTGCATACACAGGCCTCAGCCGCGACTGCACACCACTGCATACACAGGGGCTCCAGTCAGGACTGCACACCACTGCATACACAGGCCTCAGCCGCAATCACCCACCACTGCATACACAAGGTATTGGGCACAGTTGCACACACACTACTGTATACATAGGGGCTCCAGTAATGAATGCACACCACTGTATACACAGGGGCTCCAGTAATGAGTGTACACCACTGTATACACAAGCATTTTGAACACAATTGCATGCCAACTGTATACAGCAGGACCTTGGTGATGACTGCTTGCCTCTGGGGGCATACGCACAAGGAGCCCAGGATGGAGGCACTCGGGGAGATCTCAAGTTGCTGGGTCATGGGATAGGCTGTGCTCAGTTGGTGTTTTTTTTTTTTTTTCTTTCGGAAATTGCCAAATTGCTTTCTGTGGCAGCTGTAACGTCTCCTCTCTCCACCCATGTGGCGCTAGAGTATTTTTCCAATTTAGTTGTGCAACTGTCCGCATGGGTCTCTCAGGCAGGAAGGGAAGTGTCTTCTCCTGACCCATGTTCATGCAGTGGGTCCAGACCTAGGGCTCCCACAGGGGGTGGCCATGCCACTCAGGGAGCTCCTGGTATGGAGTGGGTGCAGGCCCCATAGAGAAAGCTCCGGAACAACGTCCCCAGCATCCAAGGGGACCTTGGCTTGGACTCCATAGAGAAGCTGATGTTGATAGCAGCACTGGCCTTGGCCATGCGTGAGCCAGACCCTGAGGGGCCGCTCCTTTGCGCTGGGATGGGGACCCTCACTGCACTCCCCGGCCCTTAGGGGGCTCTCGAGTCACACCAGACACTAAAGAGGACGGAGAGACAGACCGTGGGCAGGGGTTGGCACCTGAGTGTCTGCCCATGGGAAAGCACATGTCAGGGTTCCCTGGTGAGCCAACCCTAGGCTGGGTGGGCCAAGCCTGTAGCTTCTCAGGGTCACTTGGTCCCACGGGGGGCAGGGCGTGGGGTTGGTCACGTGAGGACACTCGGGGGACACATTTCCAAGGGAAATCAGTGACCAAGATGAAAAACAGCATCTTGTGACTGGCTGCGGCCGAGGTCCCTTTGTTCATGCACTAAATGGGTCCCTGTGTGGCTATATTTAGAAAAGGGCCAAAGAACAGGGTGAGTAAAATGTCCTCAAGAGGCAAAAACAGATTGACCAGGCAGGTCCCCCGCTGCCAGCACGGAGCCCCAAAATGACTTGTGATGACAGAGGGTGACACAGCCAAGGAAGGGCCACCACCTCGGTGACGGGAGCTGGAGAGAAAGGACCACTGTTTACCCATCTGGCCCTCCGGGGGCAGCGGGTGGTGGCCTTTGGTCCCCTCAGGCTGTGTGTGTGTGGAGAGGGTGGCCCCGGATCATGTGAGAGTTTGTAAGCTTGGGGCTGGGGGCTGGGCCAGGACACAGAGCCTCGTGGCTTCTGTCACCCATCCTGTGCTTCCCGGCACTGAGGAAATGCCGTCACCCTGGGTCCATGCCAGGGCACAGGGCAGCGCTGGTCTCGTGAGCCTGTAGCTCCTGGGCGGAAGAGAGGCTTGGAGAGAGGACAGGGCTGGACTGGGGGGCTTGACAAACTCCTCTACACCCCACTAAAACCTCCCTCGGTCCATCCACAGCCTCTCGGACATGACTTTTACACAATCACACTGTAATCGCAGTACTGTGGACCAAAGCATGGCACAGCTTCCCTGGGCTGCAGCCCACAGTGGCTCCCACCAGCACAGCATCTAGAGGGCTTGTGGTGCCTTCTGCTGTCAGGGCCATCAGAGTGAAGTCTCCTGGTCTCCCGCCCCTTTGTCTCACTCTGAGGAGGGACTGGTGTGACTCTGGGGTCACACGTGCCTGGAGAGATGCAGGACAAGTCCCCAGCTCAGTTTGCATGCCCCTGCTGAGGGAGGTGAGATGCACTCACAGGTTCGGTGTTTCATGTGTTTGTAAGCCACCCCACCCCCAAGCACATTCTAGAAGCTGGCATCCAGGGCTGGCACTCAATGGCAGGGAAAAGTGTCCCCCAGTCCAGGGAACCCATTAAACCAGCTTCCTTGAGCTTATTCTTTCCCCAGAGCCAATGTCCGTCACAGGACTGGGGTCCAAGGCCGGCAGCCTCGCACAGAGGACCAGCCACACGTGGAGCTCAGTGGGTCACTCAGGGCACATGCACGGCCTTGTTTTTGCTGTGTGGGAGGCGACAGTCTAGCTGGAGAAGAATAAATGTCGCAGAAGCACTGGCCTCCTGTGGCTGCTCCCACTCTGCACATGGAAGTCCTCACACTGCCCTCCGGTGCTGGGGTCTGGACTCCGGTCCCTCAGGGCAGGTACCACAAGCTCTCACAGACACCCACGGCTGTGGCCCCGCCAGGCCCCGCCTAGCATGAGCAATGCCCTATGCTCAGTCCCCAAAACTACAATAAACAAAGAAATGAAGGGCCAGGGATAAAACGCTTGCTGTGCAAGTGAGCAGGTGTGAGTTCAAATCCAAGCACCCACATGAGCAGCCAGGCACGGCAGTGTACACTGAAGTCGGAGCTGGGGAGCAGAGACAGGAGGGTCCCTGGGGCTCCCTGACCTAGTCCTGTGTAGCTGGAGAGCTTCTCTCCAGGTGCCACCAAGCCCCTGCAGTCCCACAACCCACATATAAAATAATCACTCAGATGCTTATATTACTTATAAACTGTATGGCCGTGGCAGGCTTCTTGTTATCTACCTCTTCTATCTTAAATTAACCCATTTCTATTAATCTATAAGTTGCCACATGGCTCGTGGCTTACCAGTACCTTACATCTCGCTTGTAATGGCGGCGGCTGGCAGTGTCTCCCCACCCAGCCTTCCACTTCCCACAATTCTCCTCCTCCTTGTCCCCTTGTCCCGCCTACCCTATCGGCTACTGGTCAATCAGCACTTTATTTATTTTAACCAATCAGAGCAACACATTTGACATACTTGAACATCCCACAGCAGTCCTGAGTCAGTGACCTCAGTTCAGTGAGACCCCACCTCAGAAAACCTGAGAGACGCCTGACATTGGCAAAAGGCATCCGCATGGGTAAGCCCACTCATCGGCGCACACCCCAGACATGTGCATACACACACAGCAGAAGAATTTTAAGAGTGGACAGGGCTGGAGAGACACTCAATGGTTAGAGCACAGGTTGTCCCTGTAGAGGACCCGGGATCGGTTCCCAGCACCCACAACAGGCTCCCAATCGCTCCTGACTCCAGTTCTGGGGACCTGGCGCCCCCTCTGGCCTCTGCGGGTACTGCACACATGTGGTGCCCAGACACATGCAGACAAAATCTGCATAAAATAATTTTATAAAAAAGGCTGGTATAGCCGCGTGGTGGTGGCCACATCTTTAACCCCAGCACACAGGAGGCAGAGGCAGGCGGATCTCTGAGTTCGAGCCCAGCCTGGGCTATAGAGGGAGTTCCAGGACAGCCAGGGCTGCACAGAAAGACTCTGGGGAAGGGGGGGAGACTTTTATAACTATACTAGTGAGACAGATGGCCTAAAAGACACAACACCAATTATTAGAACAGATAAGTGACTGTCTCAGACATGGTTCAGATCAAATAAAACAAAACATTCATTTAATTTACTTTATGTATATGGGTGCTTCCCACATGTCTTTGCCTGGTGCCTGCAGAGGCCAGAAGAGGGTGTCAGGTCCCCAAAACTCAAGTAACAGGTGGTTGTGGGCCACCGTGTGGGTGCTGAGAACCCAAACCTGGGTCCTCTGCAGGAGCAGCCAGTGCTCTAACCACGGCAGCCTCCTCAGCCTCTACTGCGGCTTTTGCAATATTCTTACACAATAGAAAGGGAGGACCTACCCGCACAGGGCAGAGCTGACCCACAGGGACCTGGATTTGAACTCGGGACTCCTAGCTCTGAGCCAGTTCTGAGATGACAAGAGTTCAGCCTGGGTCACTGTGGGGAAAGAAGCTGGACACCAAAGGTTTGTGTCCCCAGAAAACCGAACAAATGCCAAACGCTGTTTCTCATTTTTGTTTGTTTGTTTGTTCTTTGTTTTGTTTTGTTTTTGAAGACAGGGTTTCCCTGTGCAGCCCTGCCTGTCCTGGAACTCACTCTGTAGCCCAGGCTGGCCTCGAACTCACAGACATCCGCCTGCCTCTGCCTCCCGAGTGCTGGGATTAAAGGTGTGCCTCACTACTGCCTGGCTCCAACAATGTTTTTAAAAAGCAAATTTTGCCTAAAATATTATCACTCACACATGTGACTCAGAACCCTGCCTCTGCTCTCCAGTTTGGGGGATGCAGAGCTGTCGTCACCCAGGGCTCCAGAAGCTGAGGCAGGAGGATCATGAGTTCCAGCTGTCATGAGCTAAGAAGAGAAGACAGACACGTAAACGGATGAAATGAGGGAGAGACAGCTGTCTCCCACAGAGGGCCGCCGCTCACATGCTCATCTGTGTCTTCCAATCTGTATTATTCCACGGCAGGCGGGGGAGCCCCAGCTGAGGTCAAAGGGCACAGAGGTGCATACACCAGCTGAAGGAAAACAAAATTCTGGGCACCTGCATCTGTATGGAACATTTGGGAGGGTTGCGTCTCCCGGCTCCTTTGATGTGAGCCACGTGCCGGGAGGGTGGAGAGCCAGAAGTCAGGTTAAACCCTGTGACTGGGGACCGGGGAGCGGGCATCTGACTCCAGTACAGGCTGGGGTCAAGAGGAAGGGAAATGGGGCACGTGACAGCATCAGGGGAGGGCAGACTGTGGGTCAGATGTCTGGCAAGCACTGGGGTATACACACACACACACAGACACACACACACACACACACACACACACACACACAGTACTGGGAATGGAATCCAGAGCCATCAGCGTGGAAAAACTCCTGGCCCCGATCATGCCTCCACCACACCCCATTTACTGTTTCTTTTTTAATTACTTAAAAAAAAAAAAAAAAAGTATGTTTAGCCAGGCAATGGTGGCACACACCTTTAATCCCAGTTCTCAGGAGGTAGAGGCAAAAAGATCTCCTGTGAGTTCGAGGTCAGCCTGATCTACAGAGTGACTTCTAGGATAGTCAGGGCTACACAGAGAAACCCGGTCTTGGAAAAAAAAAAAAAAAAAGTATGTTTAAGTATCTGAGTGTGTCACGGGTGTGGGTGCCTATGGAGGCCCGAAGAAGGTGCCACACCTCTTGGAGCTGGAGCTGGAGGCAGTCTGCTCTGTGGATGCTGGGACTTGAAACCAGCCCCTCTGCAAGAGCACCGAGGGCCCCTGGCCGCTGAGCCGCCTCTCCAGCCTTCTTCTTGCTCTTATTTTAGAAACAGGGTCTTGCTCAGTTGCCTTGGCTGTCACTTGAGGAGGTCAGAGGGCAACCCTGGGTGTCATGCCTCGGCCGTGGACTCGGCTGACAGCCATCAAGCTCCTCCCACCCCCTTGTCCCCAGTTCTGGGTTACATGGGTGCTGGCGTTGTAGTTCAGGCCCTGATCTACACAGCAAACACTTTACCAACCCAACCGTGTCCCCTGCCCTGGGCTGGCCTTGAACGCAGGACCTTCCTGCCTCAGTCTCCTGAGCAGCTAGGCTGACAGAGCTTCTCTCTCACACCCTGCAGGATGCTGGGTGGAGCTGGAGAGGAAACAGAGGTTCTGCCCCCCCCTCCAATCTTGGGCCTCAGCTGGCAGCTCTCCAGGCCTGACTCAAGCCGGGGTCCCTGTGAGACCGGGTAGTTGGTAGGCGGTGGGTCCATCCCTACCCTTCTGCAGGGGTCTGTCCCCGGTGAGATCAACCCAGGCCTGACTTCCTGCCCAGGTTGGGCTAGTGGCCCGAGGCATTGCCCTGTGGTTGGGGGGTTCCCTGTGACCCCTGCCGGCCACCCCGCCCCTCTTCCTTCACACACACCAGCGGGGTTTTCCACCCACACGGTGGGAACCGGCAGAGCCAGAGTCTAACATTGTCGCAGCTTTGACATTGGAGGAGGTCTGAGGCCTGGATCCTTCTCCTTGGGGTGTCCTGGACCCTGCAGGGTGCTGAGTAGCTTTCCTAACCTCCGTTCACTCCCCGTGGCAAGTTCCCACGGCTGGGGCAGCCACACACGTGTGCAGACATCACTTAGATATCCAAAATCACACAGAATCAAGGCACTCACTGCTGAGGCTCTCGAATATTGGCCACCGCACCTTAGAGTTAGCCTCTCACCCCCACAGCCCTCCCGGTCTTCTGCAGGACCATGACGGCGACCCAAACTGCCAGGCTCCTGCTCCCTCCTCCTCAGTACTGGGATCTTGCATCACTATGCTCAGCTACACACACACACACACACACACACACACACACACACACACACACACTACTTTTTCTGGGTTGCTTTTGTTTGTTTGTTTGTTTGTTTTTGAGGCAGGGTTTCTCTGTGCAGCCCTGGCTGTCCTGGATCTCACTCTGTAGCCCAGGCAGGCCTCGAACTCACAGAGATCCGCCTGCCTCTGCAGGGATCAAAGGCATGCTCCACTAGCACTTGCACATTTTAAAAGCGCGCAAATCTGTGTCCCAGTCACCAGCATCAGAGATGTCCATCTCTGGGGCTGGGGAGATGTTCAGTGGGTAAGATCATGTGCGTGAAGCCCGGAGAGTCCCCAGCAACAGGCATGGCCGCTGCCCAGCCTGCCAGCCAAAGCTGTGGGACTCAGAGATGGGAGCCTGGAAGGCCGCTGCCCAGCTCCAGGGACCCTGCCTCAAGGTGACAGAGCGGGGGATGGGGGGTGTGAGGGGGTGGAGGGGTGGGGGTGTTGACATTCTCTGACCTCCAAATGCGTACGTCTGCACATGAGTGGGCGCACACCCTGCCCATCGCCTGCCGCTCAAGGTTCCCGTGTCTTCCCCCAGCATGCACCAGGATGCTGATGTTAAAATCCCCTTTGGTACAGTAGCTCCTCTTAGTCCTCGATGCATCCCAAGACCCTGTTTGAGTCCTTGGACCCTCAGCTAGCCCAGAACCCTGGGCCCACCACGCTTTCTGCCAGTCACACACACCCTGGTACAGCTTAATGCAGTAATCTCACACCTCGGGGCCTTAATAGTGAAAAAGAAAACCCAGCAGGCGCTGCAACCATCACTGCAACCATCCGCAAGAGCTGCAAGCTGACTCCAACTGCAATGGAGTTGCCCCATGTCTGCTCTTCTGTGTTCTGTGGTTGGTTAAGGAGAGTAAGCGTGTCCAGCCACTCCCGCACTCCCAGGCTGAGGCAGGAGGATGGCCGGGAGTTTGAAACCAGCCTGGGCTCCAGAATGAAGCAGAAAAGCAAGGAAGGAGTCCACGCAGCCAGCCTGACAAGCAGGGCTTAGGGAGCAACTAGGGCAGCAGATGGACACGCATGCATGCACACACACACACACATGCACACACACACACACACACACACACGCATGCACACACACGCACACACACACATGCACACACACGCACATACACACACATGCACCTACACACACATACATACACGCATGCACACACACATACACACACACATACACACACGCATGCACATACACACACTTGCACACACACACACGCGCGCGCACACACACACACACATGCACACACACGCATGCACACACACGCACGCGCGCACACACACACACATGCACACACACACACATGCACACACACGCACACACACACACATGCACGCACACACACACACACACACACACACGATGGCAGCAGACACTGGAGGACCGCTGGACAGAAGTCCCATCACCAGGGTCTTGCTGAGGAGTCCACGCTGGAGTCAGAGAGCCCCCGACTCCCTCCCTAAGTTAGAGATTAGTGCTCTGGCCCTAAGCAGACTGGGTAAAACCTGGGAACATATGTGTGTGTGCAAGCTGCATGTGTGTGCGCACATGTGAGTGTGTGTGTGCCTGGATGCTCTCGTGTGCCCGTGGTTTGTGAGAGCTGTGCACATTGCACTGGGAGGCGCCCAGCCTGCAGTGGAGGTGGGGCTCACGCCACAGGCCCCGGTGCCCTGCGTGACATTCCAGGGTGCCTGCCACCTGCTCCTCTCCCAGTCCGGGCCTCAAAGTCTGCTCGAGCCGAGACTCTGAGATGTCACCGTGGCCTCCTGGAAGGATCTGAAAACACACGCCCCACTTCTCTTTTTCTGCCCCTCCCCCACTGGGTCAGCCCCGCCTGAGGGCGGAGGACACGGGATCGGGAGCGAGCCAGGGCCTGGTAATCCCCAGAACTTCTCCTCTTCTTCACTGAAGGGCTTCAGAGCTGGGCACCTGAGTCACACAGGACCCAGGGCAGCTGCAGTTCCACTGTGCGTGAGCGCATCGGGGCTCGTGTAGCCCAGGCTGGCCCGGAACTCACTGTGCCGCTGAGGATGGACTCTGAACTCCTGTCCTCAGCCTCCACCTCAGGAGCGCTGGGGTGACAGGTAACACCCCCAGACCTAGTTTCTGCAGTGCTGGGGACGGGGCCCAGGGCCTCGCCCACCGAGCCCCAGCAATGGGCCCATTTACTACAGGAGACGGCCACTTCACTGACATGGAATCTCACGCCTCTTGTGGCCTTTCCAGACGCCACCCAGTGCATTAGCATCTTGGCAGAGCTGAACAATGTTTGACAAATCCCAGAACATTCCATCACCCGCCCCCCAAACAGTCCTCACCTCCATGAGCAGGCCCAACTGACCCAGGTATGATGACATATACCTGATATCCCGGCACTGGGGAGGCTGAGGCAGGGGGACTACCAGTTGGAGGCCAGCCTGGGCCAAAGAGTAAGGCCTGCTTCAACACACAAATAGTGAAATAAACATAAATACACTCGACTCTCACAAGCAGCTGGGCTGGCCTCAAGTTCACAGCAATCCCCCTGCACCAGCCTCCTGAGTGTAGGGATGACAGGCATGAACCGAAATGCTCAGTTCAGAAAAATTAACTTTGTGTTTTGAGACAGGGTCTCCTGTAGCCCAGGCTGGCCTAGAACTCACAATGTAGTTGAGGATGACCTTGAACTCCTGATCCTCCTGCCCCTGAGTCCGGAGTGCCAGCGTGACAAGTGTGTACTATCATGTGTGACTCTGTCACTGAGCCTGTGTCCTCAGGTCTCCTTGCTGGAGCAAGTGTCAGACTCCCTTTCCTTTTCACGGCTGAGCAATATACCGGTGTACGGACGTACGGCGTTGTGGGTGGATGTTTCCACCTTTCAGCTCATGAATCACACTGCCGTGAGCACACGCGGGCGAGCATCTCTTCCTGCCCTGGCTCTCGGGCTTTTTTGAGGGTGCACTTCAGGGTGCCGGGGCGTTCTACGGAGTCCTGCATGTACTCACTCAGACCGCCAGCACCCTCCTCTGGTAAGCCGCCCCGGGGCTGGGGCTAGGGTGCAGCCTCTCTGCAAAATTGCTCAACTGAAGCAGGGCAAAGGTCAACTGCCGGCTGTCAGGCGCGGGAAAGAAAAGCAGGTGGTGACTTGGATTTATTTTCCTTTGGCCTCGCTCTGGGACGCATCTGGAAGGCTTCTGGGAAACGAACTGCCCAGCAGCAGCAGAGCTAGCCCGCGACGTGTGCACACGCAGCCACGCGCAGCGGCCCACGTCTGTGTGTCACGCATACATGCTCCTGCTGCCTAGGGCAGAGGGACTGTGGACAGAGTCCCGGCCCACGGGCTCCAGTGACGTGCCGCAGGGCCAACTGGCCAGCGACAGAGTCAGCCAGGCCACCACCGGACCCAGACCCCACACATCCACACAACATGGATATAATTCACACGCTGGGCAAAGTCACCAGGGCCCTAGTCAAAAATCCTGAAGGCCTTGGGGTCTCCCCACAAGTGCGATGCCTCAGGGCTGGACAGCAGGGACGTTGTTACCAACCAGAGCCTCCATCCTTGCTAACAAAATCCACCTGACCACGCCCCCAGCCCTCACTGGGGATTCTGGGCGGGGCTCCACCCTGACCACGCCCCCATCCAGCCCCTTTTTGAAAAAGTTCATTCTGGCTGTTATGATCTCGCTGTGTAGACCAGGGTGACCTCGAACTCACAGACATCCACCTGCCTCAGCTCCTGAGTGCTGGGATTAAAGGAGGGAGCCACTACACACAGTTCCCAGTACTCTCTCGTTTTTATTTTGAAACGGGGACTCACTAAGGCGCCCGGGCTGGCCGTGAACTTGCTATCCCACCTCTTCCTCCAAAACGCCGGGGCGGCCGATGTGCATGTCTGAGGGGACCCGCAGTCTGGGCAAACCTGCGACACAGAACGCGGCAGCCTCATGTCAACAGATCCACACAGACCCTCTCCACCGCGCATGCCGGTGCCTGCCTCAGGCCTGTGCAACCAGCTCACGCCCCGGCCGGGCGCCCTGCGGACATGTCGGGATCCTTCTCTGTGGGGCGTCCCGGGGCTGCAGAGCAGCCTCCACCACCCTGAAATGCAGCGGATGGGGACCCCGCGTGAAAGGGTTGGGGTCACACAGCCGGGAGGGCGAGCTGTCTCCAGCTTCTGTGTCCCGGCGCCCGCGGCCCGGAGGATTCGCACCCTGGACTGACTCCCACTGTGGAAACGCTCCAGGCGGGCGCGGAGCCAGCGTCCCCTTCCGGCGTGGCCGGTCTGCCAGAAGTCAGGAACGGCTGCGAGCGCAGCGACTGTTAGGGAAAAACATCCCAAGAATGCAACAAGAATGCAAATCTCTCCTCGGCCGCCTGGCAAGCTCCAGACACCGTCCGCTGCAGCCAGGCACCTGCAGGATTCACACTCAGGCCCCCGGGGCCCAGGGACGGTCATCAAGCCGAGTCCTTGTGGCTGGTTTGACGTCACGGCGCATCGGCCTGGGACCCTCCCTGGCCCTCAGGCTGGACCCGGAGCAGCACTGACCGGGGCGGTAGCAGGTGGGAGAATGCACATGCTAACGCCAACAGGTGCAGGCGCCGTGCACACGTGCGCACGCACACACACATGTATGCACAGGCATGCACACACCCACCACACACACACACCATGCACACACATATGTGCACACACACATGCATGCACGTACACACACATGTATGCACAGGCATGCACATACCCACCACACACACACACACACACCACACACACACATGCACACACACACACACACACACACACACACACACACACGGCTTGGGGCAGTGTCTCCATCCCACAGTGTCTGTCCTGCCACTCTCAGCCTCTGGGCCTCCCAGTGTCCCTGAGCTGTGTGTGTCCTGATGTCCAAAGCCAAACCCGTCAGTCCCGGGGGTCACAGCCTTGCATGGCCTCTGGGGTGCCCCCCCATTCGTGATCTTTTCTAACCGCGGAGAGGACGCCCAGCGCCTGGGTGACCATCGCTACGTGTACATGGGCCAGGAGGGGTCCTGGGATGGCGAGAGAACACGGAACTTCCCACAGCAGGACTGAGAAGCCTGGGGGCAGGGGCTGGGGACACTCAGCCCAGGTGGACAATCAGTCGGGAGACGTGAACTCAAGCCAAGCTGCCCTTGCTCCTCAAATGCCGGCCATTGTGGGGTCCCGTACCCGGCTGCATTTTCCTGACCGGGTCGCTCCTGCTCGGCGTCATGGGCTGACGGTCAGGCCGGCCATCCTGACACAGAATAGTGTGTCCTCTCTTGTGCTGGCGGGAGGGCTTGACCCCGGCACCCACACAGTAGCGAGATCTGTCTCCCACACAAATTGTCTTCTGAACCCCACATGTGTACCCACCGACCTCCACACAAAACACACACCTCTACACACTCACACACACCACATACATAATCACACACACACTCACAAGCACACACACTTCACACACATACACACTCTTAGATGCAATGGCCTTGTACAATAAAATGAAATATTGTCATGAGTCCCTTTCCACACTTGCAACAGACAGGGGGAATGTTTGGGAAGGGAAGGATCCCCACATGTGGGCTGTACCCCGCCGGACACCTCAGGCTCATTCACAAACCAGCACCTGGGGCCAGGTCTGTGATCCCGGCACTCAGAGGCTTCAAAGCTTAACTGGGCTGCTTAGAGAAGCCCTGTCTCAAAAAGAAATCAACACAACACTCAAGTGGTGGCACACGCCTTTGATACCAGCACTCGGGGGGCAGAGGCAGGCGGATCTCTGTGAGTTCGAGGCCGGCCTGGGCTACAGAGAGAGTTCCTGGACAGGCACCAAAGCTGCACAGAGAAACCCTGTCTCAAAACAAAAAATAAATCAAATAAAAACTTATGCTTCAGCTACGAAAAGACAGCCCAGCCACTGACGCTGCAGCCCTGTCTGTCTGCCTAACTCACACAGCTGACATGGAAGAAGACTTTGGAGCCAGAGAAGACGCTGGCTTCACTGTGAAAGATGACACGCATGTGTGTGTGTGTGTCCATGTAGATATCTGACAGTGCATAGGACTGAAAAACTGTCGGTAGTTAAGTGTCTGCAGAACTGTTCCAGGGCTGGCACAGGAGACACATGCCAGACAGTAACAGAGCTCACAGAAACCAGCAATGTTGGGGGCGTGGCCAGGGTGGAGCCCCGCCCAGAATCCCCAGTGAGGGCTGGGGGTGTGGTCAGGGTGGAGCCCCGCCCAGAATCCCCCAGTGAGGGCTGGGGGCGTGGTCAGGGTGGAGCCCCGCCTAGAATCCCCCAGTGAGGGGCTGGGGGCGTGGTCAGGGTGGAGCCCCGCCCAGAACCCCCAGTGAGGGGCTGGGGGCGTGGTCAGGGCGGGGCGTGGCCGGGATGGTGTCGCTCAGTACATGAGGTCACAGGTCCACCCCCATCACTGCAAGACAAAATCCACAAGCTAGGAGTGAGTCCCAGACAGAGTGGAGGGGATCAGAGCACTAACGTCAGGCGAACATCTACACATCTGAGCGTGAATGAGTGACAGGCCCTCCTTGCGGCAGATGGCCAGCGGAACCTTCTGGAAGGAAACTGACGTTAGGAAATCATTAACGGTTGATGGGATAGAAAGTTCAATGCTCAGAGACCACGCATGCTCGAGTATTTTCCCACAAGTTATCGATTGACAATAAGGAAGCGCTGGACAATTAGAGCCGAGGTGTGTCAGTCTGCAGCCGCCCTAAGGCACGCGAGAGCGGCACGGGCCCTGACACCACACCACACACACACACCACCACCATGCACACACACCACACCACACACACACACCACACCGCGCACACACACCACACCGCGCACACACACCACACCGCGCACACACACCACACCGCGCACACACACCACACCGCGCACACACACCACACCGTGCACACACACCACACCGCGCACACACACCACACCGCGCACACACACCACACCACCATGCACACACACCACACCATGCACACACACCACACCACGCACACACACCACACCGCGCACACACACCACACCGCGCACACACACCACACCATGCACACACACCACACCATGCACACACACCACACCATGCACACACACCACACCGCGCACACACACACACACCATGCACACACACCACACCATGCACACCACGGGCTGCACTTCCTGCAGGGCGCAGCACCAAACACAGCGCCCCCGAACTGCACGTGAGACACTAGAATGGGGGTGGTCTGGTCTATGGCGACTGGTTTGTCCACTAGGTTGGTGTCAGGAATGACCAAGTGAGGGCAGGAGCGATGGCTCAGAGGTTAAGAGCACTGGCTGCTCTTCCAGAGTCCTGAGTTCAATTCCCAGCAACCACATGGTGGCTCACAACCACCTGTAATGAGATCTGGCGCCCTCTTCTGGCCTGCAGGGACACATGCAGACATAACACTGTACTTAATGAATACATAATAAAAGAAAAAAATTACTGGCTGGGCAGCGGTGGTGGCGCCCGCCTTTAATCCCAGCACTGGGAGGCAAAGACAGGCGGATCTCTGTGAGTTCGAGGCCAGCCTGGGCTACAGAGCTACACAGAGAAACCCCGTCTGGAGAACATGACCAAGTGAAGGGACTGAGGATATGGCTCAGCAGGTAAGTGCACTTGTACAACATGAAGACCCGAGTTCAAAGCCCCTGCAACCACATAAAGGTACTGCCTGAGCCCCTCCCCCATACTGTGTGGGAGCAGACAGGAGGATGGCTGTGACCTCCTGACCCTAACTCTGGGGTCAGTGAGACCCTGTCTCAAGGGAATGAGATGAACAGTGACAGAGCAGTGACCGCTGTCCTCATGCAGGCACACGGATGCTCGCAACCAAACTGCACGCGCACACACACATACACACACGCACACACGCGCGCACACGCGCACATGCACACACACATGCGCACACACGCACGCACGCGCATGCACGCACACACACACGCACACACACGCGCGCACACAGCAAACGGAGCTAAGTGGGGTGGTGTGCACGCCTGTCGACCAAGCACTCAGGAAGCCGAGGCAGGAGGATGTTGTGTTTGAGATTAGCTTGGACTAGAGTGACACCCTGCCACAAGACCTGACAACAGCTTAGAAAAGAAGAGAGAAGAGAGAAATTGGCCCTTTGCCGGGTGCAGAAGGCAAGTCACCGAGGAGTGGTGTCCGGGGCTGGGTGAGACCTGGGGTGTTCACACCACCCTTGCAGTCATGGCGACTCTCCCATCTGCTCCTAGAGGCCTAGACCATGTCTTGCTGGACACCAAATCCAGAGGCCCAGCGAGGGAGCTGTGAGCTGGGACCCAGCCCCGGGCCCAGCCCCGGCAACCTTAGCCAAGGGAAGCCGTGACAGTCTCACCAGGAAAGGGCTCTGCGGGTGAAGGTGACCCAAGGACCCCAGGCTTCACCACTTCCATTAAGACTATTCTGGAAGTGCCGGCTGGTGTACCGGGCAGACAGGGACAGAAGACAGGAGGTGACAGCGACTGGTAACAGCCTCCTGGAAGCTAGAGTCTGTGGTCGGAGGAGTTCTAGCCCACACACGCTGCCAGACTCCAGCCTGGGCCCCATGGGGCCACCAGGAGGAGGCTCTGGTTTGTGAGCCTGGCCTGCCTGGCTGCATCAGCCCTTTGCATAGTAATCGGGTCCCTTGAGCAGGAAGAAAGGACACCAGATGAAAACACCACACAGAGGTCAGAACAAACTGGAAGGCACAGGTATTCACGGTTTTGTTTTCCCTAGAAACTGACGACCTAAAATTGCCAGGAGCCGGGTTGGGGCGGTCAAAGGGCCTGTCCCGGTGCTGGGAAAAGGAACCAGAGCCCAGGGTGGCCGTGGCTGGACACTGGCCCTCTGGAACTTTCTCAAGTCAAGGACTGTATTTCTTTTTCCTCCGCTAACCTTCGCCCTCTGCTGACGTAGCTCTCCTTGGCTGCT
The DNA here is from genome assembly GCF_903995425.1 of Onychomys torridus. Lineage (NCBI taxonomy): Eukaryota > Metazoa > Chordata > Mammalia > Rodentia > Cricetidae > Onychomys > Onychomys torridus. The sequence goes on from NC_050463.1 coordinate 2,077,950, forward strand.
CTGTGGGAACGCAAATTTAGGGTAACCAGCCCGCCCCGTGGCCTGGGTACATGCACCCGTCCGAGCTCCCCAAGCTCTTCAGCCAGGTCGGCTGTTCATGCCGTGCACGCAGTCATGTGTTGCCTTCAGGGGGAAGCGGCTGTCTCCCATGGCGACCCCCTGTGTGGCCTTCTGACTCTTTTGTTGTCCTGTGATGACCCCACCAGCCCTGGGGTCCCACGTTCATGCATCTTCTCGGATAGCTCCAGCCTCCCTCTAGGTGAGGCCCCTGGTTCAGATCCACACTGTGCATGATGCCACCTCCACCTCAGTCCCTAAAAATGCCATCCAGCTTCCGCCACAGTGTGGAGGGTCTTGAGGACATGGGGCCAGTGAGGCCCACACACAAGAGCCACACTGTGTGGACTCCATGACAAGAAATTCCCTGCACCCGGGAAAGCAGAGACCAGAAGTGGGCAAGGTGACAGGCTGTGGGGCGGGGCTTACTTTGGGGTGATGGAATAATCTCGAAATAGTGATGTAAGAACATACAGACGCTGTATCTCAATAAAGCTGCCAGAGGCGGGATTTGGGGGCAGAGTCTTCCATCCCAGCACTGGGGGGGGGGGGGGAGCAGAGGCAGGAGGATCTCTGTGAGTTCTAAGACAACCTGGTCTACAGAGCGAACACAGGCCAACCACAGCCACATAGTGAGAAGCTGTCTATAAACACAAACCCATGCCAGCAGGCGGGTCTCTGAGTTCGAGGCCAGCCTGGTCTACAGAACGAGTTCCAGGACAGCCAGGGACACGCAGGAGCCCTGTCTCACCGAGTGTCTCTGGCCAGCCTGGAACTCACTCCGTGACTCCAAGATGCCCCGAGGTGGCTGCAGAGACACGGATGGGGTGGGGTCTCGGGGTGTGACCCAGCTGGAGCGCCGCCAACAGACCTTCTCTACATGTCGGGGTGTGATGTAAAAGCCCGAGGCACCAGAAAGTATTGGAAGGTGAGCAGGGTGCACCGACTTAGTCTTCCTAGCACTGAGGACGCTGAGGCCGGGGGATGGCTGCAAGTATGGTCCAGATTGTGGTATACAGCTGGACCCTGTCCTAGAAACACAAATCTAGAGACCCGGGAGATGACTTCGCGGAAATGGGCCGGCTGAGCGGCTCAGGGCGGCTGCGGCCAAGCCTGACAGCCCTAAGGAAGAGACCCATGTGGTGGGGAACTGACTCCGGGGCTGCCCTCCGACGTCACACGGGTACACACACACACACACACACACACACACACACACGAAGACATAACGCTGTCATTTAGGGTGCTTTTCAGAGAGTGCGTGTATATGCTTGTGTCTTGGTGCACACGAGTGTGACAGCCCCAGAGTCCACGGGGGTCACAGGCGGTTCTGCGCCCCCAACCCCCGAACGTGGGTGCTGAGAACTGACCTCAGGTGAGCCGGGGCGTCACCTCCCTTCCCTTTACATGTCACCCGGGAAGGGAGGGCCATGCACACCGCGGGTCCGGGCTCCAGGGGCTGCGGCAGGGGGCTGCCTCAGGGCTCTGCAGTCATTTGGAGAGAGGTGAGGGGTACGGGCTGTGCGTGCGGGGGGCTCCCCACGGCGGAGGGGGCTCCCCGCGGCCACCCGCGCGTGACAAGCACTGGGCAGAGGGCCAGTGGGTGCCCGACGGTGGAGCCTGAGCCGGAAGAACCCGGAGTCCCCAGTGACTCAGTAAATCCCCACCCACTCCCAGCCGGGCCGGGTGACCCCCGACCCCCGACCCAGCACCTGGGACCCCAGCGATTCCCGGTGCCCCGCAGCCCCCGCGCGACCTGTGACTCGCCCCCGGGTGACACAGGTGCGTAATCCAGCCACAGCCGGTCACGCGGGCAGACCAGGTGCACCTGCCGGGTGAGGAGCCGGCTGGGGGGCGCGGGCCTGGGAGGGTCCGAGACTGGGGAGGCCCCGGCCCAACCGTGCTTTCTTGTCTGTTTCGGTTTGGGCCTCAGTCTGCAGGGTTCAAGCCGAACCCACATTGTGCAAGCCCTGGAACCAGAACATCCCCTCCCGCGCCCCCCAAAACCAACCCTCACGGCAGCAAGCAGACGCTCTGTCCCCCACCCAGTCCCCCGGGCTCCCACCAACCCACTTCCTGCCCCTAAAGTCCCCCGTCCTGGACATTTCCCGGCACGGGGTCCCTGATGAGCACTGTCTCACTGAGCACTGTCTGTGAGGTCCCTCCTGTTCAGGGCTGAGTAATACTCCATGGTGTGCGCGCAGCATCCGCCCACCGGTCCCCGCTTTTGCCTGCCTCGGCGTGAACGCACAGGCCGGGTGAGTCTCCCAGGACGCCGCCCTCCCCAAGCCAGGCCGAGGGTCTCGGCATCCCCTGCCCCACAGGGCGCGTGTCTTAGTGAAGTCTGCTGCCGCTGTTACTGAGTCATGCTCCACGAGGCCCAGGCTGGCCTCCAAGTGCCCACGGAGCTAAGGCTGACCCCGACCCTGCTGCCTCCGGCTCCCTAGCGCTAGCACCCGAGTGTGCCTGCAGGCCTGGCGGCCCTGGACGGGACTGGGAAGGAAAGAGGGGTGGGCGACCCCCGGGGTCAGTTCACACCCAGGACACGCAGCGGGCACAAAGGAGACCCGGGTCTGGGGCTCAGCGCTACAGGCTGACGTCATTCATGCGAATGCTCTGGCTCCGGGTCCTTCGCATGAGGCCCAAAGGGAGAGCCAGGGAGGGGCGTGGTCAGGGTGGAGCCCCGCCCAGAATCCCCAGTGAGGGCTGGGGGCGTGGTCAGGGTGGAGCCCCGCCCAGAATCCCCAGTGAGGGCCGGGGGCGTGGTCAGGGTGGAGCCCCGCCCAGAATCCCCAGTGAGGGCTGGGGGCGTGGTCAGGGTAGAGCCCCGCCCAGAATCCCCAGTGAGGGCTGGGGGCGTGGTCAGGGTGGAGCCCCGCCCAGAATACCCAGTGAGGGCTGGGGGCGTGGTCAGGGTGGAGCCCCGCCCAGAATACCCAGGGAGGGGCTGGGGCGTGGTCAGGGCGGAGCCCCGCCTAGAATCCCCAGCGAGGGCTGGGGGCGTGGTCAGGGCGGAGCCCCGCCCAGAATCCCCAGTGAGGGCTGGGGGCGTGGTCAGGGTGGAGCCCCGCCCAGAATCCCCAGTGAGGGCTGGGGGCGTGGCCAGCAGTATAGGGTGGTCCTAACGCAAGGACCAGATATAAAAAGTTAACCGATTTTTTGGTTGTGAGCCTTTAACGCCTGAGCCCTGTCTCCAGCCCAGGCGCACGCCTGTAACCCCAGCACTCGGGAGGCAGAGGCAGGCGGATCTCTGTGAGTCCGAGGCCAGCCTGGTCTACAGAGTGAGATCCAGGAAAGGCGCAAAGCTACACAGAGAAACCCTGTCTCGAAAAACAAAAGCAAAAACAAACACAAAAAGTTAACCTTTTCCTTCCTTTCACTGTTTCGGCCCTCGCAGCCCCGGGGTTGGAGCCCAGACCTCGTGCCCTTGGCCGCAGTCACTAAACGAAGCTGCGCCCCAGTCCCTCCAAGCCAAGCACCATCTTCTTCCTCCTTTCCTTTCTCGGCCCGGGCCCCAGGCGGCTCTGAGCTGTGACCCCGGCTGCCCGGCCAGGGCGCCCACAGACGGAAGCCGGACGGGAGCCAGTGCCTGTCCTGGGCGCCGGAGCCAGCCTGCAGGTCCGCCCGGCCACTCCCCTCCGCAACCCTCCGGAGCCCATGCACGGCGGGACCGCGGCCCTGGCCAGACAGCAGCAGGCTGGGAGGGTGACAGCACCGGCTGACTTCAGGCCCCAGGAATTCCGCCCAGCCAGCGTCTAGACTGCGGGGCTCAGGCTGCAGGGACTTGGCGGGAGCGGGGCCAGCGGCAGCACGTGCTGCCCCCTGGTGGCCAGGTCCGCGCAGCGCCCCAGGGCCCGCACCGATCAGTCAGGGGGCTGAGCCTGTGGAGCCTGCCAGAGCTCCCCTGAAGGAGAAACTCCACGTATTTCATAACTTAATAATGCAATATAAGAACAATGTTTTAGGGCCCCTGTTCAGTGCAGACAGAGCACTGGCTCACCCAGCGTGCAAGAGGCCCAGGCCTGGCTTGCACACCGGTCACACGCGGTGGGGGCAGGAGGATCAGCCTTCACTGTGCTGAGAGTTCAAGGATAGCCTCTGCTACGTGAGACTCCGTCTCAAAGAAAGAGACAAATGAGAAACGGAGGTTTGGGGGATGGCAGAGGGCTGCGGCACAAAGGAGCGACTGAGTTCAAATGCCCTGCACCCCACAAAAGTCCAGATGCGGAATCAGTGGGGTGGCTCAGCTGGTACAGGCGCTTGCCGCCAACACAAGAACCCTTGGACTGGGCCTCTGATCTCCACAGGTAAGCGCTGTACTCAGGGGAGCCTGCTCCTGCATCACACACACACACAAAAGCAGGCTGTGGCCCTGTAACCCCAGCGCGGCGGGGACAGAGACTGGGGGATGATGGGGATAACTGGCTGACAGCCTAGCTCTAGGTTCAGTGAGAGACCCTGGCTTGCCCGGCGGTGGGGGTGCACACCTTCATCTGGAGGCAGAGGCAGATGGATCACTGTGAGTCTGAGGCCAACCTTGTCTACAGAATGAGTTCCAGGACAGTCTTGGAAAAACAGAGAGAGAGAGAGAGAGAGACAGACAGACAGACAGAAAGCCAGCCCTTGGCTCAGGGGAGTAAGACAGAGAGTGAGGAGCAGGACCCCCGTGTCTTGCTCACCTGTGCATGTGAGTGTGCACATCACCACACACAGAGTAATAAGAATAAAACATTCCTCTCCTATAGCTGGGCCGACCTCTCTCTTGGCACTGTGGACACTGAGCCTGGTCATTCTCTGTGGGGCATCCTGGTCTCTGCAGGGTGCTGGGCCCAGTCTCCAATGTCTACCCATGTTGTGCTAAGACCTCCCCCAGTGTGACAACCACACATGTCCCCAGACATCACCCACAGTCCTCCAAGAACTGAATAACCCCGAGTGACCTTCCATTGGCTGGGGGGGGGAGGGATCCTTTCACCCTAAGATAATCTGTGACCCACATTCACCTCACACAGCTTATAAAGACTGAACCGGCCAAGGCTTCACTGTGTGGGATTGGTCAGGACCACGACTGACCCCTCCGAGATCTCAGAACCAATGGGTCTGCAAACCAAGGCCCATCTGTCTGTCTGTCTGTGCATTTCTGAGGTAGCGTCTCATGTAGCTGAGGCTAACCTTCCAATGAACTCTGATCCTCCTGCCTCCAACCTCCCAAGCGCTGAGATGACAGGCCCACCTCCTCCGGTTTACATGGCTCTGGGGATGCAAGCAGGGCCTTAAGCATGCTAAGGAAGCAGTCCACCTACTGAGATGAGGAGGAGGGAACCAGGATCAGGCCTGGGTTACCTAAAGTTACAGGTGCAGCCAGGAAGGTTTCAACAAGGAAGTCTGCTGTGGGCACAACCAGCTGCTGGAGTGGTCAAGCCTGGGTGTCCATACGGACTTAGACGTCTGCCTGCCATGGTGACATGACCACATGGTTCTCTTTTGAGGCAGGGTCTCATGTGGCCCAGGCTGCATTTGAACTCCCCATTCAGCCAAGGATGACCCTGAGCTGCCCTGGTTTCTGCCGTGCCGGGGTGGAGCCCAGGGCTCTCGGTGCCAGGCAGGTGCTCTGCCCACCAGCCCAGCCCACATCTTGCTAATTTGCCTCATTTTCTCAATTGTCATTTTTTGACATCCTGTTGATCTGGCGCTTGAGTGGTTCCCACAGCCGCAGGTGTCCTGAGGCGCTGCGAGGCTGGCTCCCAGCTGCCGTCACAGAGTGTCCGTGGAGGAGGTGGGGGGAGCACCAGGCACAGAACGGGATGGGGTAAAGTTCCACAGGCATTTCCTGAAAATCACTTTACTGATCTTCCATTCCAGACATCATAGAGTTAACTCACAGTGGCCACTTCCCTTATTAGGGCTGACCTCTGTCTGAAGAGGACACAGTTCTGGCTGGGGCTGTTGCTCTGAGAGAACACTAACCCTAGCCTGGCAAGCCCAGGGCCCTGCAGTCCATCCCCAGTGGGTAAAACTGGCACAGTTGCTCACACCTGTCACCCCAGCACCGGGGAAGTGGGGCAGAGGATCTGGAATTTAGGATCATCTATATGTCAAGAAAAAAAAAAAAAAAAAAAGGCCGGGCAGTGGTGAGCAGTCCTTAAATCCCAGCACTGGGAGGCAGAGGCAGGGGGATCTCTGTGAGTTTGAGGCCAGCCTGGTCTACAGAGCGAGTTCCAGGACAGCCAGGGCTACAGAGAGAAACCTTGTATGGGTGTGGGGGAATGGGGGACAACCAAGAATTGAGCACACCTTTAGGGAAAGCCCCTCAAGACTGGTTCCCCAGTTGATTCTGGGAAGGGAGCCAGGCCTGTGAGGGGCGCCTGGCTCCCTGGTCACACATGCCCCGGAGGCTTCACACCCCAGGTGCAGCGACTGAAGTGTGACATTCTCTAGTCTTCCCACAACAATGTGGCGCGGGGGTGGGGGGATGGGGGCTAGGGGTGAGCCGCAGCTTGGCCACCATTGCATTCCCAGACTCTACCGGGTGACCAGTGTCTGGAGAGGCAGGTAAGTGGCGGGAAAGCAAAGCAGGTATCAAGACCAGAGGGGAATTGTAAGAGATCAACGGCCCCAGGCAGGGACTCGTATCCATAGCAACGTGGTTCCTGGAAGCCGGAAGGCAGGGCCAAGTGTCCATCAACACGTGCTACTGGTCACTGAGAAAGAAGCCACCGTGACACCTGTTTATGAAGCGGTCTCGAGCACAAGCCAGACACAGACTGCTGCACGCCCCAGGATCCGCTCCCAGGATGTCACAGGAATTGTCAGAGCCCAGGACCAGGGAGAAAATGGAGTTGTGTGACATGGGGACAGAGCTTCCTCATCAGGGCAAGATGGTGAGGACAGACACACGGCCATGTGAGTGAGCTGGGCTGAGACACCGTTAACATGGGAAATTGTGGTGGTTTGCTTTGGATTTTCAGCACGGGGTTTCTCTGTGTAGCTTTGTGCCTTTCCTGGAGCTCACTCTGTAGCCCAGGCTGGCCTGAACTCACAGAGATCCGCCTGCCTCTGCCTCCTGAGTGCTGGGATTATAGGCGTGCGCCACCGCACCCCAAACATTACCTTGGTTTTAAAAAGAGAAATATGAGGAGGAGGGAACAGGAGGAGAGGAGAGAGGGTAAACGGTGGTTGGTATGTAAATTTTAAAAAACTAATAATGAAAAAAAGGGAGAGAAAGATGGGGGCCTGGAGAGACAGGTCAGTGGTTAGAGCACCAGGGGCCCCTGTAGCAGACCTGGCTTCAATTTCCAGCGCCCACACAGGGCGCACAGCTGTGTGTATCTGCAGTTTCGGGGACCCAGCACCCTCACGCTGACGTACACGCAGGCAAAACACCAATGCACACAAACTACAACACAAACAAATGAACTATAGAAAGAGAGAGAAACATGGGTCCTAGCTGCTGATAAAGCACCCCACCCTCGTCCCCACACCCCCCTTTCCCCCACAACCCCTCACTCCACCCCCTTTACCCAGCAGGCACCTGTGGGGTCAAGGTGAAGGGATGCACTCACTGTTGGGGCTGAGGCAGGGCATGTGCTGTCCCCAGTCTCCAGAAAGTCTCCTCCTTGCTCAAGTATGGACACTAGTCTGGAGACGGGGACCTGAGTTAGGACCCCAGACTGCTGCAGTGAGCAAGCATCCTCGTGGGAAGGGGAAGGAATGTCGGAGCGCGGGTGCTGAGTTCGAGGTGAGGCGGATCGGGAGGCTGCTCATGGGGACACCACCCCCATCTTCCTATACAGCTCTCTCAGAGCTCCAGGCCAGTGTGAGACCCAAGATGCTAAAGTGACATCCGGGGTGTCTGTCGTTAGCACCCCAACCTTGCCAAAGCAGTGTGGGAGCCCCTGCCCACCGGCCAGCGTTGCATACGTCCACTGTGACGGCCACCTTTACCTTAGCCTCAGTTTCTTGGTTTTTCAGTCAGGAAGGTTGGAGTTCTGGGATTTCGGTCATCATGAGACTAGAACCTTCTATGACTCCCAAGGGCCCCAATCAGGACCAGGATATTACTTCCTCCAGGAAGGTCACCTTGAAGCTCTGGAGTCAGACTCTGCCTGGGGGGGGGGGGACATCTGGGGACATGTGTGGCTGCCACACTGGAGGAGAACTTGGCATGGAGCTGGTGGACATCCTACCCCGAGACCAAGCGGGTCCTGCACCCCAGTGAGAATAAGTTAGTGTTGCTCCAGCACGGGGTGCCAGGGCACCAGGAAGCCTCAAGGGTGTGCTAGGAGCCCTGGGGGCCGCCCGTGGCTGCCGCTCTGCCCACCTTCTCTGAGCAGAGCAGCGTCTCTGGTTTGGGCCCCTCCACCTGCCCCACCCCAGGCCACCCCCACCCTGGTCTCTGGCCTCTGCTGCCTCCTGGGCTCCCCAGGGTCACAGGCGCTGTGTCCCCCCACAGCTCTGACTCAGCACAGTGTCAGGGCTCTGGGAACAGCCTGTGGCATTCCAGGATGTTCCCAGCTGACTCAGCCCAAGGCCGCATGAGATCCTTACCGCTCCTCTGGCATGACAGGCACGCTGTCCCCACTGCGTCAGGCTGGGCCCTGTCCAGGGGGCCGTGAGGTCGACCCCAGCCTCTCCCCTCCCCTCGCTCTCCACTTTGCTTGAGATGGTCGTGGTGAACCTGGAGTTCCATAACTAAGCTAGACTGCCTGGCCAGGGGTCCCAGGCATCCTCCTGCCTCCACCCCCCCCCTCCGTGAGGGCTGGGACCACAGGCTCCAGCTGCAGCCAGTGTTTTACAAGAGCTGGGGATTTGAACTCAGGTCTTCACGTGCACCCAGTGGGGACCCTTCCAGCCCCGCTACTAATTCCCACCTCAGGGTAACCTGGGGTAACAGTCAGGCAGCTCAGTGCGGGTTTTTCCTCTGGCCAGCCCCGCTCCAGCTCTGAGAGAGCTGGGGGGAGCAATGGAGCCAGGCACCCACACACACACACACACACACACTCACAAACACACACATTCACACACTCACACCGCCCCCCACAGTCACACACACTCACACCCCACCCCCAACAGCCCCCACCACACACTCACACCACCCCCCACAGTCACACACTCACACCCCACCCCCAACAGTCCCCCCACACACACACTCACCCCCAGCTCACACTCACACATACACTCTAGCTGGGGCTGGGACAGAGCAGACACCGCGAAGGCTGCAGGCTGGACCGTCTGTGCTCAGCTGTACACACTCAGGGCTCCCTCGGCCCTGGGGACAATGTGGAAACAGGATGGTGTCAGACCCTGGAAGGAGTCCCGGGGCTCGGTGACACCAACGGTCATGTTACTGTGTGAGCAGATTCACGGGTCCACCCTACACAAGAGCCAGACAGATGTGAGGGGACCGTCTCTTCCTGTGGTGTTCAAATGAGATCGACCTCACCAGCTGTCCTAGACCTGGTGCTGTAGCCCAGGCTGGCCTGGAACTCACTCTGTAGCCTAGGCTGGCCTCGAACTCACAGAGACCCGCCTGCCTCTGCCTCCCGAGCGCTGTGATTAAAGGCGTGCGCCGCCACCACCCGGCTGTAATTATATTTTAAATAAAAACATTTAAATCCACACACATGCACACACACATGTACATGCGCATGCGCACACACATTGGCACTCTGGGTGGAGAGACACTTCCTGAACGATGACGGGGGATTTGGAGGAGAAGGAAGGGGCGGGACCCGAGCTCAGTGGCAGAGCCTGGGAGCCAGACCTGGGTCCTCTGCAAGGCCATGACCGTCCAACACAGCACCTTCGTGTCATGTGTCCACCCTCACGGGCTGGGGACACGTCAGGACAGATCCAGCACGGGCTGAGGACCAGGGTTTGTGTCTCAGCACCCACACAGTGGCTCATGACCACCTGTGCCCAGCTCCAGAGGACCTGACGCCCCCTTCTGGCCACGTGGGCTCGCACACCCTTTCCCTCCCCCACCCACCCCCATAAATAAAAATGACCTTAAATCAGGGCCAGGGACCAGCTCGGGGTGGACTTGGGGTGTTGCACAAATCCTAACTGGTCTTATAATAAAAACCTGGAGCCAGATATTGGGGTGAACGCTGAAAGATCAGCGGAGACAAGCCACAGCCAACCTCAACTCGCCACCTCCTCAGCCGATCCTGTCCCCACCAGTCCTCAGACTGAAAGGACCGAGTTCCTGTCTCCTCACACTTATATGCCTTTCTCTGCCCAGCCATTCACTTCCTCCCTAGTGCTGGGATTAATGGCGCGTGTGTTTCCCAAACACTGGTAGCAAAGGCATGAGATCTCAAGTGCTGGGATTAAAGGTGTGTGACTCCCAAACACTGGGATTAAAGGTGTGTACCACCACTGCCTGGCTCTGTTTCTCTCCTAGACTGAGTCAATCTCATGTAATTCAGGGTGGCTTTGAACTCACAGAGATCCAGATGGATCTCCACCTCCCGAGCGTTAGGATTAAAGGTGTGTGTCAATACTGCCTGGCCTCTGTGTTTAACTCTGTGGCTGGCTCTGTCCTCTGATCTTCATGCAAGCTTTATTTCTTAGATTACAGATATCACCACACCGGGGTGCTGTGGGGATGCCTTCCACCCACTGCAGGTGAGCCGTGTCCAGCCTCTGCCGACTCCCCCACATCCCCACCACCCCTGACATATCATCATATGTGACTGTCACCCCCACGTGCGTGCGTTGAGTCAACGGAGGCTGAGGCCCAGCAGATCCAGGAATGACCTATCCCTGCATCAGCACTGCTCTGGGGGAAGCGGATGCTCCAGGCAGTTGCTTAGCAACAGCATCCGCACTGCAGCGGGAGGCTCCAGCTCTTTCTGCACAGACTTCTCTGGAAACCGGGTGCACAGGCTTTCAAAGAGGGCGCTGCTCGCTGGGGCTGGGGAGGGGACCAAAGGGCACCACAGGGAATAAAAAGGAGGATGCTGGGACGGGGCTGTAGCTCAGTTCGGTAGTGTGCATGTAACTCAGTCATAGGGTGCTTGTAGCTCGGTTGCCGGCGTTCATGAAGCCCCCGGCTCTGTCGCTAGCACGTGGGGACACGCACCTGTCACAGCACTCGGGAGGTGCAGACAGAGGATCAGGAGCTCAGTGTCATCGTCAGCCACATAAAGAGTAACGTAAGCTAGCCTTGGCTACGTGAGACCCTGTCCGGAGAACAGGCTTCCACGGTGGCCAGGCGAGACTTCCGTGCCACGGGGCAGCCCCTGCCCCCAACTGTGGGTGTCTGGAGCCAGGCCATCCTGGGTCAGCGTCTTCATTAGCCTGCTGGCCTCTGTCCCATACTCAACCCTGACGGGCAAATGGTATCTTGGGGGAAGACTGTTCCCGGTGGAGGTGCCCCAGGGTCGCCAGGAGGCTGTCACCCAGCCACCCGCCCCACCCAGGTCCTGGGCCTGGACACCTGAGCACTGAGCGCTGAGCACTGAGGGAGATGGTTGGTCCCCACCCGGTGGCAGACCTCCCACCGCAGGAGAGGGTAAGCAGAGTGCTGGGGACACTGCAGGGTGGTTCCCTGTAGGGAGTCCTTGTCTCTGCCGGGCACAGCAGCTCCCAAGCCTCCCCAGTGTGACGGCCGCACACGTTTCCCACGTCACCCAGGATCCCCAGGGCAGGGGTAGGGTCACACTAACACACCCCGTGGCTGAGAGTGTCACATTCAAGGTCCCCAGTGCTGTGAGGTTCTCCCCATTCTCAGCTGCAGACTGGGCAAGGAGGAGGTTCTAGGCAGCGTGGGCACCGCAGGGGCGCTGCTGGCGGGCCTCCGTGTGGAACCCCACGATGACACACGGGTGTGCCTGGTGTTCCCGCGGCTGCTGGGACCTTGTGGGCCGAGCAGCAGACACGTTTGAGGGACAGTGTGTCCACAGAGACGGATAATACCACAATTCCAACAGGCTGAGGACAAACACAGAGGGCCACCGGCCTGGGGCGTGTGTGTGCGTGTGTGCATGTGTGTGCGTATGTGTGAGTGCACACGTGTGTCTGTGTGTGTTTGTGTGTCTGTATGTATGTGTGCGTGCGCACGCGTCTGTGTGTTCGTGCGCATGTGTTCATGTGTGCCTGTATGTGTGTGAGCGCATGCATGTGTCTGTGTGTGTTTGTGTGTCTGTCTATATGTGTGTCTGCACGCGCGTGTGTCTGTATGTGCGCGCGCATGCACGTGTGTGTGTTCGTATGTGCCTGTATGTGTGTGAGCGCACGCGTGTGTCTGTATGTGTGTGTGCACGCGCGTGTGTGTCTGTGTGTGTGTGTGTGTGTGTGTGTGTGTGTGTGTGTGCGCCAGCGTCTGAGCCACCCGCGCCGGGGCGGCCGCACTCATGTTCCCAGCAGAAATGTCCCCAAACTGCAAGAAAAACGGGAACTTGAAGAATCCAGCTCGAGCCGGCGCCGCATGCGGGCCGAGGGTGGTGATGGGAGGCGGGCTCCCAGGAGACCCTGCGGCCCTGTCCGTCATCCTGGCCCCGGGTGCTGAGGGTGGCCTCGCGGTCAGGCGTCGCCTCCCCCCGTGGGGCGCGGGCACGCGGAGGGGTGAGTGCGCACGGCTGGCCTTGCCCGGCCGCCTCCGAGACACAGCCGCAGAGGCGCGGTCTCCCCTGCCCCCTGGCGGCCGCACGTGGGAACGCAGCGGGCTCCCAATCCCGGGAAACAAAGTGACCCAAGTTCGATCCCCACCGCGCAGAGGCCCGGCCCCCGCCAGTAGTTCTCACACACGTGTGCAAGTGTAAATGCAGGCAAGTATTGTTAAAAGGGTCCATACTGGACTGGGGGGTGGCGCAGTGGTCAGCACCGCCCGCGCCTGCAGAGGACGTGGGTTCAACTCCCAGCGGCACCCACAACTGCCCGAGACTCCAGTCCTGGGGCCCGGCGCCCTCCAGAGACAGCGACGCACGGACGCACCGAAGTAAGAATAAATGAGGGACTGGAAGGCGGGGGCGGTTGTGGGGCGCCCCGGGGGCCCACGGGGGAGACTCCAGTCGGGCCCCTCCTCCGGGACCCAGCGGGGCCGATGAGGCGCAGGCGTCTCTGGGGAAACTGAGGCCCGGGCGCCTCCTGCGGCCTCGGCCCACTCCGCGTTCCCCACTGTCGGCCGCCACGGCGCCCCTGAGAACACACAGCGTCCCGGCACCGCGGGCGCCGCCCTCCGTCGTCTGCCTGCGGGTCTCCCCCAGCCCGGCCGGCTCGACTCGGCACCCCCGCCTCTGCCCCGGGCTGGGGCGGAAGGGGCGCAGGGTCCACACACGCGCGCGCACACACGCTCGGGCACGCACACTCACACACATGCACACGCTCGGGCACGCACACTCACACACACACACACACACACACAGTACCCAGTGTGTGCAGTACCCGTGGGGCCGGAAGGGGGTGCCGGGTCCACACATACACACACACACACGCGCACGCACACACACGCGCGCACACACAGTACCCCGCGTGAGCAAACCCGCGGGGGGCCGGAAGTGGCGCCCATGCTGTACAATGAGACGCTGGGCAGGGCGGCAGATGGCCACGTGACCATCCACACGTGACCGCTCAACGTCACACCCGCCCCCCAGACCCCAATCTCCTCCCAGACCTTTTGGGCAGCGCCGGGTGTGTGTGTGTGTGTGTGTGTGTGTGTGCATGCATGTGTGTGTGTGCGCATGCATGTGTGTGTGCATGCATATGTGTGTGTGTGCATGCATGTGTTTGCGCGTGTGCGTTCATGTGCGTGTGCATGTGTACGTGTGCGTTGATGTGCGTGTGCGTGCACGTGTGCGTGTGTGTTTGGTGCGTGCCTGAGCAGCCCCACCCCGGGGTGGAGGGCCAAGCCGACCCCCAAACCTTGACCCAGGGGGCCGGGTGCGGGGAGCACAGGGCTGTGACCATTGCCCCCCCCGACCTGTCTGCGGTCGAGGTCACCGCGCGGCCCCCGACACCCCCGACGCCCCCGACGCCGCACTCCGCCCAGGCCCCCGCCCCGCCCCGCCCCGGCACAGCACCTACCTGCACCAGTCCCACCTGCCAGCACCCGCGCTTCCGCCCGAAGCCTTCGCCCTGGAAGAGAAACGCGGCGTCACTGCGGCACCGGGTCGGGGTCAGGCCGGGCCGGGGCGGCGGCAGAGGCAGGGGGCTGCCCGCCTTGGGGCCGCGGGTCCGAGGCCGCCCTGGGTCGCTCCGGGCCGTTCCTAGACCGCCTTGTCCACAGTGGAGCGCGGTGGATGCCCGACAGGAGCCCTCCAGCCTCATTAGTCTATCTTGTCTTATTTTGCTTTGGGAGGCGGGGTTCCTCTGTGCAGCCCCGGCTGCCCTGGACCCGCTCTGCAGCCCCGGCTGCCCTGGACCCGCTCTGCAGCCCCGGCTGCCCTGGACCCGCTCTGCAGCCCCGGCTGGCCTGGACTCGCTCTGCAGCCCCGGCTGGCCTGGACTCGCTCTGCAGCCCCGGCTGTCCTGGACTCGCTCTGCAGCCCCGGCTGGCCTGGACTCGCTCTGCAGCCCCGGCTGCCCTGGACTCGCTCTGCAGCCCCGGCTGCCCTGGACTCGCTCTGCAGCCCAGGCTGGCCTCGAACTCGCTCTGCAGCCCCGGCTGTGCTGGACTCGCTCTGCAGCCCCGGCTGCCCTGGACTCGCTCTGCAGCCCAGGCTGGCCTCGAACTCGCTCTGCAGCCCCGGCTGTGCTGGACTCGCTCTGCAGCCCCGGCTGGCCTCGAACTCGCAGACCCGCCTGGCTCCGCCTCCCAGTGCCGGGATTACAGGCTGCGCCGCCATCGGCTTTTTTCTTTCTGAGTCGGGATTTCACCAGCACCTGACCCGGGAGTCTCAGTTCCCTGCCTCCGCTCCTTCCTGCTGAGGTCACGTCCTGGCTGTGGACCCTTTTTCAGTTCACTTTCCCGGGGCTGGACACGGGGTCTCGTGCAGCCAGGCCGTCCTCACTCACTGTGTAGCCTAGGCTGGCGCATGTGTGCCAGGCCTGCCCCGGGCGGTGCGCGCTGGGGAGCGCTCCCGCCACCCAAGCACCTGAGCTTGTGTTATCCTTACTGTTGTCGTCCTCCTCGATGCCGCTGCAGTCCCGGCCGCCGCCTGCAGGGGGCAGCGTCGCTGCAGGAAGCGGCTGGAGCGCGGCAGGGCCCCGCCGCCTGGCCCAGATCCCCCCCGGCCCTGCAGCCGGGTCCCCAGCGCGACACTGCCATGCCCTGTGCTGCGGCCGGGGTGAGCGAGCAAGGCTGAACCCCAGTAACTCTCTTGGGGGGCGCGGGCCGGTCCCTCAGTGCCGCGGTCCCCGGGGTGGGCGGGGCCACGAGACGGGTGGGCGGGCCCCGGGTGGGCGGGCCCGGAGGACCCGGGTGGGCGGGGCCGCTGGCGGAGTGGGCGGTGGCCGCAGGCGGGGTGGGCGGGGCCACGGGGCGGGGACCCGGGTGGGCGGGGTCGCTGGCGGGGTGGGCGGTGGCCGCAGGCGGGGTGGGCGGGGCCGCGGGGCGGGGACCCGGGTGGGCGGGGTCGCTGGCGGGTGGGCGGGGCCGCGGGCGGGTGGGCGGGCCCAGGCCCACATGTGGGCACTAAGCGGCGCCCGGCCTCACCCACCCCACGCCTGGAGCCACACGGGAAAGTGTGTCATGAGGGTCCCTGTCATCCAGTCTAGGGCCACCGAGGGGCGTGAGGAGGTGAGGAGAGAACACTGCACACATGCCCCTGAGCGCTTGCACATGCACACGCACACGCACGCACGCACACACACACTCACAGACACACACACACAGACACATGCACACACAGACACACACACAGACACACACACAGACACACACAGACACACACTCACACTCACACACACAGACACACACACACACACACTCATAGATACACACACACAGACACATGCACACACAGGCACACACATGCGCGCACACACACACACTCACAGACACACACAGACACACGTGCACGCACACACACTCACAGACACATGCACACACAGGCACACTCACACACACGCACGCACACACACACTCTGGCCAAGTGCATGCCGTGCCCTCAGAGTGCAGAAGGGGTCACAGAGCCCCAGAACTGAGGACACAGACGCCTGTGAACAGTGGGGTGCTGGGAGCCGAACCCCAGTCCCACTGGAGAAGAACGCTCTTAACCAGCGCGCACCCCACCCCGTCCCAACCGGAGCCGGTTTTTAAAGGTTTGTTGTTTGTTTGTTTTAAATTTACATTTTTAGCTGATTTCTCTAAGCCCCAAATTTCCTTTCCCATCAAAGGACTGTGATACCCGAAGGGTCAAGGTAGCTGAAAGAAGTGGCCGGGCGTGGCGGCGCACGCCTGTAATCCCAGCCCCGGGAGGCAGAGGCAGGCGGGTCTGTGAGTTCGAGGCCAGCCTGGGCTACAGAGTGAGTTCCAGGACAGCCTCTCACAGAACAGCAAACAAAATCCGCCCCGTTGCATCCTGGGAACAGGCTGTCTCACAGAAGTTCTCAAAGCTGCGTCCTCAGGGAGGCCCGCTGGACCGGGTCCCACCGTGCAGTCCAGGCTGGCCTGGAACTCACCACGATCCTCCTGTCTCAGTGTGACCTTGGTGTACATCAACACTGTCACCTTGACAGGATACAGAATAAACCAGCGTGTGCAGGCCTGAGGGAAGACCTCCCTGCAGGCGGTAGTGCCCTCCCACGGCCAGCAGTCCCCTCTCAGCTTCCTGACCGTGGACTGTGACCCGCCACCGCGGTGCCCTCCCGGCCATGATGGATGGTGTCAGGGAGGCACAGCTGGGACTCTCAGCTTCCCACATGCGCCCTGGAGACAGTGCTGCGCACACCGACCTAGGTCATTCTCAGTGGGCGCCCTGGGCCCTGGAGATGTTCACCAGGGTCCCCGCCGGCCACATGCCAGGCACTCCTGAGTGGGGCAGCCACACACGTCCCCGAGGATGCGGTCACCCCAGGTGGGACCCCATTCTTCCCTTCACACCTCTCCAGGTGACAGGCATACCTCCTCCAGCGGTCGCAGCTCCTCCGTGGGGAGTGGGTGGGTGGGATGGGCTGTCTGAGCCCCCTTCCCTTCCCACGCTGACATGGGCACGTGGCTCAGGCACCCGGGCTCCTGCAGGCTCGATATAGCAAAGCGGGGCCCAGGAAGCTGTCAACCTCATCACCATAGCAACCATCTAAATATGTCACCCAGGAACACTGATTGCCAAGGCAGGGAGCAGAGGGTGATGGCTTCCAGTGGGTGGGGTGCGGGGTGCGGGGTGCTGGCAAGACAGCACAAAGCACGGGGACCAGGGTGTCAGGCGACTGGACCCAGAGCTGCTCCGTCACAGCCCTGAGTGGACAGGGCTGGACCGTTGAGTGAAGGTCAGCCGTTCAAGGTCTCCTAGCTTTGGGCACGGCGCGCAGGTTGGAAGTCTCTTAACCTGTAGCCCAGGCTGGCTTCAAACTCCTGGAAATCCTCCTGCCTCAGCTCCCAGTTCCGCAGTGACGAGCATGTGCCAGCAGGTCCCCACCTTCCTGCCCACCTCAGGATCCTCGCACCCCTTTCCACTCAGCTGGAAGACAACTGAATTGTTGTCGGTCAGGACGGGGTCTCCCTGGGCACCGGGCACACTGCGGGGTGGGGGACGTCCCGGACCCTGAAGGTGCTCAGCAAGTCCCTGGCTTCCCCCCGACTCCGCGCCAGGAGCTCCCCTGGTGTGACATGGCCCAGGATCCGGAGGGACAGAGTCGCCCGACAGTGCGCACGCCGCGGACGGGGACTGGTGTGTGGAGACGCAGTGTTGACAGTGTGACAGCCAACTCTGGGCAAGAAAGGAATGAAAATGTGCACAAACTAATTTCCACTCGAAACGTAAAGAGCCAGTAGGATGCTCAGAGTAAGGGCGCTGGCCACCAAGCCTGATGACCCAGGTTCAAGCCCTGGGACCCACATGGTGGAGGAGAAAACTGACCCCCGCAAACATAAGGGCGTGCGCACACACAAACGCAGAAATGGAAGTTTAAAAACTGTGAACCGCAGCTGTGTCCAAGGGAAGAGACGCTGGGGGCCGCAGCCTCAGCTTGCAGAGGTCATGATGGCCAGCACCGCCCCCAGCCTGGTGATCAGAGCCTGACTTATCTTCAGGGCGGCTGTAGCCTTCCGCCCAAAACAGCCTGTTTCCTGTTCTTCCTTTGCAGTGCTTGGGTCAAACCAGTAGCTGTCCCACTCACAGCTGAGCTAGACCCCAGACCCTGGGGGGGGGAGGGGATTGTGGGCGGGGCTCCACCCAGACCACGCCCCAGCCCCTCATTGGGGATTCTAGGAGGCAGGGGCTCCACCCTGACCACGCCCCCAGCCCCTCACTGGGGATTCTAGGGGGGGCCTCCATCCCTGAGCAAGAGAAGGATAAGGAAAACTATTCTGCCATTCTGAGTGAGCAGATATCTACCCAGGCCTCCTTAACATGCCCCAGTGAATGGAAACAGGAAGTCTGAGAAACTGTCCCCGGGCTACGATGTCCTAACAAAGCTGGCCTGACCTTGGATGAGGACTCCAACAAAGAGTGTCTAGGAGGAGCTAAGAGCAATCCAGAGAGTCAGAATTGCTGGCTTCACTGTGCAGACGAACGGCCAGGGGCATCCTGAGACCTAAGTCATGGGGACACCTCTGTCCCTGGCTCCTAAATTAGCTCGTTCTGTCAAACTATCCCAAAATGTAAAATTTATTTTACAAAGAAACAGAGACAAAAGACATGCAATTAGCTTCCAGAAGAGCCTTTGAAATGGGAGTCTTGTTCCCATGACAGTCTCCTAATGGCACGATTATGTAAAATCCAGAAAAGGTGCTAAAAACAGAATATGCAAATTAGAGAGGGATGGGCTCCGGGAGGGGACAGGTGGGGGGCTGTGGCAGGAAGCTTCGGAAACACCGAGGGTGGATCTGGCTCACGGTGCCCTCACTCCTAGGCCGCATGAGCCTGACACTCCTAGGCCTCCTGGAGGGTGCGGCCGGGGCTGGACCGGAAGACAATAGCAGCTTCATGGGTGGAAAGGTCTAGAAAACCAGAGTGAATCAGAATGACTGAAAGAAAGAAGGCCCTGGAATGCGGGTGGTAGAGCATGGGGAGGCTGAGGCAGGAGGATTGCTGTGAGTTTGAAGTCAGCTTGGGCAGCACAGTGACACCCTGTTTAAGAAAAACAAGACGACCAACAATAAATAAGCCTGGCTATGTAAAGGAGGGCAGGAAGAACCCAAGGCCAGCCTTGGTCTCAAAATGGACCCTGGGAGAGGGCCAGCGAGATGGCTTCGCAGGCGAAGGTGCTTGCTGCCACAGGCACAACTACACTTCGATCTTTTGAGACAAGGTCTCACTACGTAGCCCAGGCTGGCCCAGAACTCACAATGTAGCCCAGGTTGGCCTCAGACTTACAGAGCTCCTCCAGCCTCTGCCTCCTGAGGCATGCACCGCCATGCTCAGCCAATGGTAGACGCTTGCCTGGCACATGAGGGTCAATGCCTGGTGTATTGAAAGCAAACACGGTAACCTGGAGCCACTGGATTCAAGTGTGGATTTAATGAAACCATAGGGACCACAGGGCAAGCCCGGCCTATCAACAGTCTACCCAGGCACAGCCACACTTCTTCACCACTGTCCAGGGCGGGTCTGCACAGCAACAGTAGAGAGTAAAAGCTGGAAATATTCCCTCCGTGACACTGTAGGAAGGCAGGGCCTTTCCTCATGAGTTCAAAGCCCCTGGCCGGCTGCAAACCATCAGTCCATTTTTTTACTGAAGGGACTGAGGGTATAGCTCAGTGGGTACGGTGCTCGCTCCTTACACACAAAGCCTGATTCAACCCCCTGCACATAAACCAGGTGTGACAGTGCCCGCCTGTCACCCTGGCATCAGCACGGGCAGGAATTCCAGGACAGCCTGTGACAGGAGACTGACTCAGACAAGCCCACCCGCCTTGGGCTCCTGTCCTCCACAGTGCTGGTGATCATCAGGCTGAGCGGGGGGGGCTCGGGAGCCGGGCCGGCTGGACTCTGCAAGGTCACCCCGCTGAACCTGCTGAGCTAGTGGCCCTGGCTCCACATGGCTGGCTTTCCCAGCTCAGGCACAAAAGGCTCTCTCATCTCGGTCACCTTCACCTTGGGTCCCTCCCAGCAGGGCAGCGTGAACACGCTTCCCGGTTGTCCTCTGTGGGGAGCGCTGGGCTCTGCAGGGTGAGCCCAGGCCGTGACACCCGCGCCACCCCCTACTGTGACAATCTGAGGTTTCAATGTCCTGCATTGTGTTACCAAGTCACCTACAGCGGAGACACAGGATGCGATGCTGGTGCCTGCCTTGAGGTCTGCAGTGATGAAGGGCTCTCTGCCTCTCCCATCATGGGCTCGCAGCCTTGAGCCGCAGGGAACACACGTGCCCATGTACCTGTCCTTCACACCCAGCCCGGCTGCCATCCCCAGTCCTGCGTGGTGACTGTGGGACCCAGCATCCAACACCCTTCTCTGGAGGTCTAGAAAATTCTGTCGGAGGGGAGGGACAGAGTGGCTTGACCTCAGGCCGTGAACTTGAGGTCAGCCCCAAGCAGGGCAGGAGGGAAGGCTCAGTGGTTAGGACACTGGCTGCTCTTGCAGAGGACCAGGCTTCAATTCCCAGCACCCACACAGCGGCTCACAACCATCTGTGACTCCAGCTCCCAGGCATCCAGTGCCCACTTGCAGCAGTCACTGCACCCAGCATGGTGCACAGACATGCACCAAGCAAATGTCCACGCACAGAAAACAAAAAGATACAGATGTACATTATTATTATATGTGTAATATTAAAGGAGGGTTGGGGTTGGGGCTCAGTGGGTAGAGCACCCCTTTGGCACGTGCAGAGCCTGGAGTTCCATCCCCTGTGTGGGGTGAGGTGCCGCACACCTGTTATCAAAGCACCTTTTTCTGATGGGACCTTTGGGGCTCATCAAAGCCACACAGCTAGGAATGGACTGTCAGAGGCGACTTCCAGGTCTCTCCCTTCTCATCCTGCCTGAAGCCATCCCAGCCACCCTCCCTCTCTCTCCTCCAGAGCACAGATCATTGGAGGTAAGAGACTGGTGACTCACACAGGACGTCCCAGCACTCAGGAGCCTGAGTAGGAGGATCACACGTTCAAGGCCAGTCTGGGCTACAAGAGACGCCATCTCAACCTCCTACACCACCCAAGAAAAGAAGAGCCGGCAGAGGTGCAGCCTTTAACCCCAGCACTCGGGAGGCAGAGGCAGGCGGGTCTCTGTGAGTTCGAGGCCAGCCTGGGCTACAGAGTGAAACCCTGTCTTGGAAATAAAAAAAGAAAGAAAGAAAAGAAAAAACAGTAGAATTAACCTGGTGACGCTCCCTCCAAATAGTCATCTTGAGCAGCTCTTTCAAAGTGAAATGCCATCCTGTGACATTTTTGGAAGCATGAGAGGACACTCTACACACAATGACTCAATTTGCAGCCTGGCTACAGGGAAAATCGGCTGCAGGTGGGTCGGTGGTGTGCCTCTGAGCAAGAAGAGCAGACAGTGATTCTAAATCCAGGTCTCTCAGAGAGGTTTCAGATCTGCGTCTTGCAAAGGTAGCTTTGGAACTCAGGTGTGACCTGTATGAGTCAGCTAACACCAGGTAACAAATAGGACCAATGTTGTGCATTGAGACGACTTCCTGTCTGTGATGTCATGGTTCCCTGGGGTGGGACACTTCCAGTGGTCCCTGGGTCCTATGGCCACAGCCTCTCCAATGATCCCTCCATAGACGAGCAGTTATCACCCCAGCCACCCCAGAGAGCCCCAAACAGATCTGTGAAACTGCACCTGGGGTCCTCGCCCAGGAAGGCACACCACAGTACGCCACAGTGGTTTAAATGTGGGAGCTGGTGCTGCTGGTCACACGGTGCTGCTGGCCGACCGCTACAGCCTCTGAGATTCAAATCCACCCTGCTGAGAATCCAGTCCTGAATGGTGGCCCAGAATACACAGAGCAGCTTGCTCGTCCTTCCTCTCTGGTGTCCTCACTCTGTGGGGAGTTTTTCTACTTAGCCTGAAAACTGAGCATTTTCGAGAATTCTGTTGGTTGGGAAACGGCACCAGGCTGTTATATATACCGGACGTTCCTCTCAAAACAGAAGTGTTCTAACACCTCCCGTCTGGTGAGGCGAGACTTGACTTTAAAAAGCGAGAGTTTTACACATGGTGTGTGTGGGGGGACGGTCACACTGTCACACGCAGACAGCCTGTAGAGACGACGTCAGACTGTGCGCAGCTGCGAACGTCTACGCGTTCCTCAATGAACCATTCTCAGACACCTCGTCCCTCCCCGAAAACACAGCCGTCCTCCTGGAGCACAAGACCGATTTGGCATCATCCATTCAAAGCGGCGAGCGCGTGCGCGCTCGGGGTGCGCACCTGGCGGTGTGCAGCCGCTGAGCCGCGCGAACACTGGTGGGGAGCGGAGGGTGGCTCCCGTCCCTTCCCAGGCAGGCCTCGTGTAGCCCAGGCTGGCCTCAAACTGGCTGGGTGCCCAGCCCAGGACGCAAACACTAGGTTAATTTTACTATTGGGACTATTTTGAGACACACCTCAGAGGCCGGCCCATCTGGAAAGAGGGTCTTCACATACTCAGGGGTAAGAGGACGTCGTGGCGCATTAGGACAGTCTCAAAGTGACCGGCAGGAATAACAGACAGGATGGACAGACAGCAGGAGAAGCCGGGAAGCCACAAATAAATACACACGACAGCAGCCACAGTCTGAAGACCCTAACACAGGCTAGACCAGTGCGGTGCCCGACCACGCCCCCAGCCCTCACTGGGGATTCTAGGGCGGGGCTCCACTCTGACCACGCCCCCAGCCCTCACTGGGGATTCTGGGCGGGGCTCCACCCTGACCACGCCCCCAGCCCCTCACTGGGGATTCTGGGCGGGGCTCCACCCTGACCACGCCCCAGCCCCTCACTGGGGGTTCTGGGCGGGGCTCCACCCTGACCACGCCCCCAGCCCTCACTGGGGATTCTGGGCGGGGCTCCACCCTGACCACGCCCCCAGCCCCTCACTGGGGATTCTGGGCGGGGCTCCACCCTGACCACGCCCCCAGCCCCTCACTGGGGATTCTGGGCGGGGCTCCGCCCTGACCACGCCCCAGCCACGGCCCGTTAAGTGTTCCTGGGGTTTTGAGTGCCTCAGTCTGGTCCTGCGGTGGTTTGGAGATGCAGGTTTCCCGTCTCCCACTGAGGGGATGCCTTGTTCCCAAGCTGGTGGTGCTGTGCACAGGTGACATGATCATTGCAGGGCTCATGTCATCCATGGGTGAATTCACTGACCAATCACAGCTGAATAGGCTGATGGGGGCGGAGCCTGGCTCGAGGGAGTGGGGGGTGTGGCTTGAGGGGATTCTCCCGTCTGTAGATCTCCCCCTCCCCCAAGAGGCGGCTCTTTCCTCGGCCTAGGCCTCGTTCTACAAACCACAAGTGCTGATAAACCTCCTCGCAGTCCTCAGGCTCAGCTCGGTGACTGACCCACCCAGGCGCGGCACGCAGCCCCTCCGTGCTCCCCACCCCTCCCGCAGCCCCTCCCCACCCCTCCCGCAGCCCCTCCGTGCTCCCCACCCCTCCCGCAGCCCCTCCGTGCTCCCCACCCCTCCCGCAGCCCCTCCGTGCTCCCCACCTCTCCCGCAGCCCCTCCGTGCTCCCCACCCCCCCGCAGCCCCTCCGTGCTCCCCACCCCTCCCGCAGCCCCTCCGCTGCTCCCCACCCCTCCGTGGCTCCCAGCCCCCCTGCTCCCACCCCTCCCGTGCCCTCCCCACCCCTCCCGCAGCCCCTCCGTGCTCCCCACCCCTCCCACAGCCTCTCCCCACCCCTCCCGCAGCCCCTCCGTGCTCCCCACCCCTCCCGCAGCCCTCCGTGCTCCCCACCCCTCCCGCCAGCCCTCCCCACCCCTCCCGCAGCCTCCCCACCCCTCCCGCAGCCCCTCCGTGCTCCCCACCCCCCCGCAGCCCCTCCGTGCTCCCCACCCCCCCCGCAGCCCCTCCGTGCTCCCCACCCCTCCCGCAGCCCCTCCGTGCTCCCCACCCCTCCCGCAGCCCCTCCGTGCTCCCCACCCCTCCCGCAGCCCCTCCGTGCTCCCCACCCCTCCCGCAGCCCCTCCGTGCTCCCCACCCCTCCCGCAGCCCCTCCGTGCTCCCCACCCCTCCCGCAGCCCCCAGCTCAGCCCCGCGGCCTGCAGAGCCGGTGCTGACCTGCACCCCGGGGCTCCGGGCTCAGCAGCCGGAGGGAGAGAGGACGCTGAGACACGGAGCACACACGCACACCCCGCGGCCTCCAAGGACCCCCAGTCTCTCACGGTTGAATCACTGTCGGCTCCGAAGGGAGGGACAGATCTGTGTCACCGCCCCAGAGGAAACAGGGCCACTTAATTACACCTCTAAACACACAGCCGGGATCCCTCGCCGGGGCCACATGCCCAGTGCGGGGCGTCCTGGGCCTGAGTCCACGTTCCGGTGTGTGTGCCTTCCACGCGGGTCCTCCTTCCGGGTCAAGGGAGTCTGTCCCTGGGGCACTGGGTGACCTCTGAGGACAGACATGGTTGTCCTTCTGCCGAGCTCCTGGCACGGGTGGGTGCAGGCGGGGACACTGCTCAGCACTGCGCAGGCCCACATGCCCGCCAGGCATCAGTCCAGCCCGCAGCCTTAGGACGGCTGCATGCCCAGAGTCCAGGCCCTCCGTCAGGGCCCTCAGCCTGCACGAGGCCACCCCCTGCCCCAGCACTAACAGCGTCCATAGATGGCCCCTCCACTCTCCAGACAAGCCCGGCTCCGGAGTCAGCCCGGGTGGCCACACCCTCTGCCTGTGGGTCCCTGAATCCTGTCACTGTTTGTCCATCTCTGACGTGGCAGTGGGGATTTAAAATAAATACTAATACATTCTATATACAATAATGGTATTATTAACTTACGACACAGGTACAGTTTCACTCTGTCACAGTTCCAGAAAGCTCTGAAAGGTTCTAGAAAAATGTCCAGAGTATTCTAGAACATTCCAGAAACTGCCAGAAAATTCCACAATACACATTTTCCTCCTCTTCTTCCGACAGGGTTTCTCTGTGTAGCCCTGGCTGTCCTGGATCTCACTCTGTAAACCAGGCTGGCCTGGAACTCACAGAGATCCTCCTGCCTCTGCCTCCCGAGTGCTGGGATTAAAGGTGTGCGCCCTGAAACCCATCTTAGATTTTTGCTTCCTTTATATCTCGGCCCCATGGGCTCCACTTCCTTGGAGCTTGGCATTCACTGACTTCAGATCTGTCTTCACTTCTCTGGGTCAATCTCCTTCCAATGACCCCTCAAGTTATCTGGATTCTCCTGTTTGGACATTTCCTCTCATGGAGTCTCACTGAGCCTGAAGCGTGCCTCCCCTCCAGGCTGGCCATCGAGCCCCACCGACTGATCACCTGTCTCTCCCCTCTAATGCTGGGGTCACAGGTGTGTGCATTCACACCTGGCCTTTACAGGTGGGCTGGGGATGTGAACTCCAATCTTCACACGCGCAAGGCCGGTGCCTTTCCCCAGGCTGGGCCGTCTCACCAGCCCTGGGGCCTGCTTTGCCGGGGCTGAATCCCACAAGCATCTTTCCTTCGATGGTGGCAGCACTCAGGGGAGCCTGGACTGGAGGAGGGCCTGCAAGTCCACGAGGCCACAAAAGACAAAGTTCATCAGGACAAGCTGACCAGGGCACACTTCCACTTCCATCGTAGGGACAAAAGGCAGCAGAGAGAGGCTGGGGCTGGCTGGTTCCACAGGAGCCGGAACAGGGGACAGAGGGACTTGACTCTGAGGCTGAGAACTGGGTGGACAGACTCAGATACAGCCCCGCAGCTTTCCAGAGACCCCAAAGCTCAGAGCCTCAAAAGAGCCACAGATACACAAAGAAAGTCCCCAGAGGCATAGAAGAGCGTCCCAGCAATTTGTGGAATTGACAGTGGCTAATGGCCCCACTGGGCACTTCCTGGGGAGTTAGCAGACCAAGAAAGGTAAAAATACTCATCCTTGGAAACAAAACAATAAAAATCTTGTATGGGGGGGTTGTCTTCCGAAACAGCCTGAAGGTAGCAATGTCCTAAAAAGGCCCAAATGGATGAGTGAACCACAAACATACAATGGAATATTATCAGGCTGGAAAAAGACCCTCCAGCAGCTGGTGTGGGGGCCACCGAGGTGGGGCCGAGGGCACCCAGGGGCTGAGGTAGGAGGGGAAGGGAGTGGATTTCAGTTTAGGAAGAGGGTGAATTCTAGAAAATGCTCATGACAGTGAATCAATGTGTGTTTAAAGTGTTGCCTAGTGTCGGGTGTGGGTCGGAGTGCAGGCCTGGAGATCTGAGGCAGGGGATCTCATGTTTCAGGCCAGCATGGGCTACACAATGAAACCATGTCAAGCTAAATGAATAATTTCCCCCCTAAGATAGAGTCTCACGTAGCCCAGGCTGCCTCCAAAGCTGGTTTCAATTTTCTGATCACCTGCCTCAGCCTCCCCAGCCTGTCACCACACCTGGTGTCTATTGTGGGGATGGAACCCAGGGCTTCCTGCCCAGGGGTGTGTGATCTAGCCAGAGTCCCAAGCCCTACCCCCAATCCCAACTCTGCCTCTGGAGGTGACTGACCCTGCCGGTCTCGTCTGGTCTCATTGAAGGCCATGGGTATGATCTGGGGGCATCTTACGCCCAGAGGACTCCCAACTGTTTCCTGTGGGGATCCAGCTGGAGCAGCTCTTGGCATGAGTGGGCAGAGTCCAAGGACACCTGCAGGGGCAGGACAGCCTCCTCACAAAACACCCCAACTCAGGATGCTAGTACCATATCCAACCACTTTGGGTGACATGGAGGAGTCTGGAAAACTCAGGATGCTCTGGCCACATCGTTTACCTAATCAAGTAGTACTCCGTCCTGGACTCCTGCCCTAGAACCCAGACCTACTCTCTGCCCTGCAGCAATTATTGTGTTGGGTTAAAAAAAAATGTGGGTTTTTTAAAAAATTCAGATGAGGGTGCTGCATTCTTTTAATCCCAACACTTAGGAGGCAGAGGCTGGCGGATCTTTGAGTTCAAGGCCAGCCTGATCTACAGATCGAATTCCAGGACAGCCAGGGCTGCACAGAGACCCTGTCTGGGCGGGTACTGGTGTTTTGTTTTGTTTTCAGATGTGTATGTAGTGTGTGTACACAGTGTGCTGTGCACATATGGAGGTCAGAGGAGGATCCTGGGTATCGCTGCCTTTGATCTCTCTTTCTGCCTTATTTCCTTGAGACAAGCTCTCCAACTGGACCTGGAGCCCGGCTGGAGGCCAGCAAGCTCCCACAGTCCTGCAGCCAGGGCATCTGTGTGGCAGTGCCCGGGTTAGAATGAAGGCTCTTGAGATTCAAGCCTGCTCTCATGCTGTTCAGCAAGCGACCTACGCGCCAAGCATGTCCCAGCCTCAGACTAACCCGGAACTCATGATCCTCCTGCCTCAGCCTCACGAGAGCTGGGATGACAGGCAGGCCTGTCCCACATACCTAGTGTGTCCCTTAGGCCTGAGAGCACCACATCTCCAAATGCTAGGCAGACAGCAGAGTTCTGCCTCCCACCTCTACCCACCGCCCCAGGCCACACACAATCACACACACCACACACACACACACACACACACACACACACACAGTCACAGACACAATATCACACAGACACACCACACACCCACCACACATAATTACACACACACCACACATAGTCACAGACACACACACACACACCCCAAACAATCACACACAGACACAGACACACCACACACACTGATGCATACACACCACACACAATCACAGAATCACACACAGAGACACACACACACCACACTCAGTCACAGACACAGTATCACACACACAAACCACACACACAGAGATGCGCACACACCAGACACAATCACATACATAGACACACACACACCACACACACAGACACAGACACACCACACACAATCACACACATGATCACAAACACAGACACACATACCACACATTCAGACACAGACACACACACACACACACACACACACACACACACACACACACTCCTCAGATCACGTGGCTCTGAGACCTGGCACAGTTCTGGGGTTCAGCACAGGCCGACAACAGACAACAGGCCTTTGTTGGGCTGAGAAAGGAATGTTCTCAGAGCCAGAGCAACAGGGCAGGCAGGAAGTGGGGTTCTGGGGTGGGGCGTGGAGCTGGGGGCAGTGGGTTAGTCAGGGGGCTCCAGAGGGCCACCAAGGTCCCAGCGAGACCCTGGAGCCCATCTGTGTGTTGGCTGCTGACCAAAGATCAGAGAAACCAGGTTTCAGTGGCCCCCAGTGAGGGGGCACAACTCCCAGCTTTGGGATGAGAAAGATCAGGACACAGAAATAGATAAATTCACACTGTCACCCTCAGAAAGAAAACAAGAAAGAGTCCAAGTCTGATTTAGTAAGTCACCTATGACCAGGACAGAGTCACTTCCACGTCACAGTTCACAAGAAAGGACAGAGACAGTGCGGGTGACTGCAAACGGAAACATGGCGTGGTCCACCCACATGGCGTGGTCCACCCACACAGTGGAATACCACACAGCGGTGAACAAGAGCTGGGCTCGGATTATTTCACCAAGGACATGGAGCTCAGTGAGGGTCACTCTGTCTAGTGCAGGAGAAACCAAAGACTGGGAGTGTATCTGTGGGTGCCAGGGGCTGAGGAGGGGCAGGGCGATGGGGGGTGGGGACTTCATACTGGGATGAGAACGCAGCATCAGACTGTCATGTACGGATCATGACGCACAGAGACAACAGCTCAGAAAGCCCTGAGTTATTATGCTTAAAATGGTGAATTTTAAAATATGCAAATCAGACCTGCATTTAAATAGGGAAGCAATCAGATTATCCACTTTCCAGAGTCCTCAGGAAGACACTGGCAACCATTTTAGAAGGCTCTCCGGTGTCCCTCTCCCTGACCCCCACCAGATGAGGATGACGAGATAGACGGGTCTCCCAGGAGCCAGGGAGAAAGTGGCCAGTCCACAGGGCGGCAGAGGTGTCTGCCACTGTCACAAATGGCTTCTGCCGTCAGCCCCTGCGGGAGGGTGACCGGTCTCAGCCCAGGGAAGCCCTAGCCAGACGCCACTAGAACCTAGAATTGCCAGGGTCAGCCTTTAACAGACTCGGGCGTGAGACGAACCTTCCACAGAAGAAAAGCGAGTAAGCAGCGTCCCGCCAGACCCTTGTGACGGCAAAGTCACACCAGCCAGAGAGGAACCAAGAAAAGGGCCTGCAGGTTCAGCTTGCCCACCCCGGTGGATGCTGAAGTGGCTGTGGTCATTCTTTCTAGAAAGTTCCAAGGTCTCATCCGACCCCGACAGAGACGGTGTCTCACTGTGTAGCCCAGGCTGACCTCACACTCAGAGAGAGCCGTCTGCTTCTGGGATCATGTTTTGTTTTCAAGTTACTGGGGACAGCACCCAGGGTCTGGTGCATGCTGGGCCATGCCCCATCCAGTGAGTGTCATTTCAAACAGTCACACAAAGGGGAAAACCTGGGACAATGGGGGGGGGGCAGCTTTTTCTGCTACTACTCTGTATGCCAGACAAAAACGATTCTGCGTTCACACAAGGCTGAGCGGGCCCATTGGGTGTCGGTCACCTGGGCTGTGGCTCCACTCGCCAGCACCCATTTGCTTGACAAAATGCACTGGACTCATCAGGGGACCCCAAGATCCTTCACGAAACAGAAGTGTGGCCAGGCTTCGATGCCTGCTACGCGCGCAGGCTCAGTTACCCACAAATTTAAAGTCACGTGGAACTGGCCACTCATTTAAGCCCAGCACTCAGGAGGCAGGGGAATCTCTGAGTTCCAGGCCAGCCTGTGCTACATAGTGAGACCCTGTCTCAGAAAGAAAAGAAAAGGGGGGGGGGGACAGAGGAGCTACACAGAGCCAATGTGGTGACCCACACCTGTCACCCTGACACTCGAGAGAGACAGAAAGATCAGGAGTTCACGGTCCCCGCTCAGCTGCATATAGAATTGAAGGAAGCCTGGGCTACCGAAAACCTTGTCTAAAAACCAGAACAATACAAGCCACCCAGAAGAACCATGTAAAAATGGTAGTGGGTGGCTGGGCATCGATCGTATGCCCGGATCCCAGCTCTAGAGAGACTGAGGCAGGATTGACATGCTTTTCAGCCCAACGCCTCCCTGGGGGAACCTAGGCAGGTGCTCTACCCGGACGGACGCTCTTGTAATCCATACACTTTCAACCTGATTTAAACCACACACAGTTCCCTAACCTTTGTGCAGTGGCCTCCGGGCCGTTCATTCTCGGTGGGACGTTCTGAGCTCTAAAGCGCTGTTTAGTCTCAGACACACCTGCTGTGTGCCAAGACCTAACTGATCTGAGGCAGCCACCCAGGCTAGGAGGCGACCTTACACCGAACTGCCAGCCGACTGTTGTTACTTGGAGGGGGTCTCACTGCAAAGCTTTGCCGTCTTGGAACTCACTATGTAGCCCAGGCTGGCCTCAAACCTACCATGCTTCTGCCTCAGCTTCCTGAGGACTGGGAGACCGTGCCTGCCGCCACCAGGGTGGTGATTCCCATTTGCACCCCAAGGTGGTATAGTGGGGTCAAGGTTCTGTGACAACCTGACCTCACAGTCATCTTGGCCCTCACCGTGCACAGTAAGGGCTCAGCACATAAGTCCCTGGGTGGACACTGCAGGGAGCCTGCCCAGGGCCGGCGGCTACACCAGGGCCAGCGGCTACACCAGGGCCGGCGGCTACACCAGGGCGGGCGGCTACACCAGGGCCGGCGGCTGGGAGGACGGTGAGGAACAGCAGGAGCAGAGTCCCAAACCACAGAGAGGAGCGACCGGGCAGTGGACGCAAACGGATGAACTTGGCAACAGTCTCAGGCTCTTAGACCCCACAGCCTGGTTCAGCGGCCACCCACGACACCCCCAGACACCGACATCCCAGCACCCCCAGCTGCAGAAGTGTGCCGCCCACGCATCTTAACATCATTGCCCCTAAAACTCCCACAGGAAGTTTCTGAAAGTCAGCCATTGGAACCTTATGCACCCCAAGATCTAAGCCCGTGTACCCTCTGCCCTGAGAGCAACACACATCCTTGTCCCAAGGCGTGGGTCCCATGTGCAACTAGACAGCAGACAGGTAGCGCCCCACTCCCTTTTAACTGCACCCCACTCCTCCCCGGCTGCACCCCACTCCCTTTTAACTGCACCCCACTCCTCCCCGGCTGCACCCCACTCCCTTTTAACTGCACCCCACTCCCTTTTAACTGCACCGCACTCCTCCCCGGCTGCACCCCACTCCCTTTTAACTGCACCCCACTCCCTTTTAACTGCACCCCACTCCTCCCCAGCTGCACCCCACTCCCTTTTAACTGCACCCCACTCCCTTTTAACTGCACCCCACTCCCCCCAGCTGCACCCCACTCCATTTTAACTGCACCCCCACTCCCTTTTAACTGCACCGCACTCCCTCCCCGGCTGCACCCCACTCCCCGGCTGCACCCCACTCCCTTTTAACTGCACCCCACTCCCCCCAGCTGCACCCCACTCCATTTTAACTGCACCCCACTCCCTTTTAACTGCACCCCACTCCTCCCCGGCTGCACCCCACTCCTCCCCGGCTGCACCCCACTCCCTTTTAACTGCACCCCACTCCTCCCCGGCTGCACCCCACTCCTCCCCGGCCGCACTGGCCCTGTCCTCCTCGCCTGTGCACCCCGACTCTCCCCAGCACGCCCAGCTCACCTGCCTCCAGCCGCGTCTCAGCCGCGTCTCAGCCTAACGCGCCGCGGGGCCTGGAGAGGGCTCTTCCACGGGGCGGGGCCTCGGGGATAAGGGCGGGGCCTCAGCAACATCACGACCAATCAGAAGCCAGGACGGCGGGGGCCCGGGGCCGGAGGCGGGGCCTTGGGCCGACAACCTGGTAGGCTTAGCCTCGGGGAGCGGGGCGGGGCTTCAGGCGCGAGTGGGCGGGGATGATGCAGGAGTGGCATCCTCGGGAGCCATTGGCCAGCTGGAGGGCGGGGCCTCCCTAGGGCGGCGTGACGTCAGGCCTGCGTTTTGCTTTGGTGTTTTGAGCTTATTTTCCTGGCGCGCGTTGGCCGTGAAGTGTAACGGTTTCATTGTGACGTTTCCACGCATGACTGTCGCATGCCGTGAGAATCCCCACCCCCGCTGCCCATCGCTTTAGCTGCTTCTTTGAGAAAGACGTCCATGCGCGCACCGAACCAAAGGCGGGGAAACAGAAAACAGCCCCGGCAAGGGCCGGAGAGAAGCCCGAGAGCCGGGGCGGGAAGCCCGTGTGGTTTTGAGGGACGAGTTCGAATCCCGGGTGGAACTACTACTAACTTTTCATTTGCTTGTTTGCTTATTGATCATTCCGTATTCCCACATTTATCTCGGCTGCTTCCACTTCTCTATAGCCGTCGGGTTTGGGTGTTTTTGCAGTACTGAGATCGGGTTTGAGAAAGGGTCACACTAAGCTGCCCAGGCTGGCCGGGACGCGCTGCAGCCCAGGCTGGCCGGGACGCGCTGCAGCCCAGGCTGGCCGGGACGCACTGCAGCCGAGGCTGGCCGGGACGCGCTGCAGCCCAGGCTGGCCGGGACGCGCTGCAGCCCAGGCTGGCCGGGACGCGCTGCAGCCCAGGCTGGCCGGGACGCACTGCAGCCGAGGCTGGCCGGGACGCGCTGCAGCCCAGGCTGGCCGGGACGCGCTGCAGCCCAGGCTGGCCGGGACGCGCTGCAGCCGAGGCGGGTGGACACGTGGCCCAGCCCGTGCGCGGGTCCGCACTCTGCACTCTCCGCGGGTGACCCCGGGAGTCCTCCGGACTGACGCCCGCCATCACCACGGGGCTCTGCTGCGTCCGCTGGGTCCCTGTCACCCCAGCAGCCACGCCACACACGCGCACACATACACACACGCACACACACGCACACACACGCACGCACACACACGCGCACACATACACACGCGCACACACACGCACACACACGCACGCCTGCGGTGCACCCGACACACACACACACTCACACACATACGCACACACACACGCACACGCACACACACACTCACACACATGCGCACACACACGCACACGCATGCACGCACTCACACACACTCACACACACACACTCACACGCGGAGGAGGAGGCAGGGCAATGCCCGACTTTGAAGCCAGGTTGGGCTAACGTTCGAAGCCCCTGTTCCCAAACTAACCAGAGCTGGAGAATGGCCCAGCAGTTCTGAGCACTGGCTGCTCTTCCAGATGGACCCGGGTTCAGTTCCCAGCACCCACATGACAGCTCACAACTGCCTGTGACTCCAGCTCCAGGGCATCCGACGCCTTTACACAGACACGCGTGCACATAAAGTATAAATAAACAAATAACTGAATAAGTGGATAAATACATAAAACGACTAAGAGGGGACAGAGTCAGGCCCAATCCCCACTGCTCACAGGATGGACGGCAAGAACCGACTGTCCTAAGTTGTCCTCTGACCTCCACACACATGCTGGAGCATGCGTGCATGGTCGTGCACGTGTACACGCACACACACATTTTCTAAAATGTAATTTACAAAAATTACACCTTTTTAACTTGCGGTTCTGAGTAGACCCAGGAGGCTGGACTGCGCCCAGCTGCCACGAGAGGGCGCCCGAGAGCCGGCTCCGTGGACACACCCACTCCCGGGCCCGACCTCTCACACTGCCGCAGACCGTTGCCAGGGTGTACTTACTTTGCTTTTATTTTCTCCAGAATTATATGTCCTTTATGTGCGCGCATGTTTCGCCTTTGTGAGTGCGTGCGTGCGTCTGCGCGTGCGTGCGTGTGTGTGAGTGTGTGCGTGCGTGCGTGTGCGTGCCAGGTTGTAGAGGCCTGTGGAGGCCAGAAAAGAGCGCCTTGAGACTGGTTGCTGGGAATGGAACCCCAGTCCTCAAGATAAGCAGCCAATAGCCGGGTGGTGGTTGCGCACGCCTGTAACCCCAGCACTCGGGAGGCAGAGGCAGGCGGGTCTCTGTGAGTTCGAGGCCAGCCTGGGCTACAGAGCGAGATCCAGGACAGCCAGGGCTGCACAGAGAAACCCTGTCTCGAAAAACAAACACAACAAACCTTATACCTCTCGAAAGCCAAAACTAAAATCATTATGCCAGGAGCAGCAAGACAGCTCAGGGCATGGAGGCACTCACGGCTGAGCTTGAGGACTGGATTCGCGTCTCAGGACCCACAGGTTGTAAGCTGTGCTCTGACCTCCACACACACGATAAATGAATAGAGAGATAAGTAAATGTTTAAACAAATCCTCGTGAATGCCAGGATGATGCACACCTGTCCTCCTAATGGTCAGGAAACTGGGGCAGGAGGATTGCTGTGAGTTCCAGTTTGAGCAGCAAACTATGCCATGAACTATAGTTTTGTTTTGATTAACATTTATTTATTTATTATGTATACAGTGTTCTGTCTGCAAGTATCCCTGCAGAAGAGGGCGCCAGATCTCATTACAGATGGTTGTGAGCCACCATGTGGGTGCTGGGAATTGAACTCAGGACCTCTGGAAGAACAGCCAGTGCTCTAACCACTGAGCCATCTCTCCAGCCCGAACTATAGTTTTTTTTTGAGACAGGGTCTCACACAAGAACCACAGGCAGCCTTCAGAGTCACTGTGTAACTGGAGGGACTGGCCTGCTCCAGCTCCAGCATGTGTGTGTGTGTGTGTGTGTGTGTGTGTGTGTGTGTGTACCACATCACTCCTCTTATGCAGAACTGAGGGTGGCACCCAGGGCTTCATGAATGCCTGTGAGTGACCAACCTATTGAGGCTCTGCCAAACTTGACATGTTACATCCTTTTTATTCCAGTTCCAAGCATGGCGTCTTTGGCCTCAGACGACTGGGCGGGGCTCCACCCTGACCACGCCCCCAGCCCTCACTGGGGATTCTAGGCGGGGCTCCACCCTGACCACGCCCCAGCCCCTCCCTCACTGGGGATTCTAGGCGGGGCTCCACCCTGACCACGCCCCCAGCCCTCACTGGGGATTCTAGGCGGGGCTCCACCCTGACCACGCCCCCAGCCCCCACTGGGGATTCTGGGCGGGGCTCCGCCCTGACCACACCTCAGCCTCTTCCTCTGTTTCAATTTTTGTTGTGTTGTTGGGGGGTGTTGTTTATGTATATGTGCTTTTGTGAGTGTAAGCACACGTGGGTGTGCACACGGAAGAGGCCAGTGAAGGGTTGTGAGTGTCCTCCCTTTTCACTTTCCGCCTGTATCTTGAGACACATCTCTCCCTGAACCTGGGAGGTAGAGTTTCTCGTGGCTAGGGTTTCAGGACGCCTGACTTGTTTTTGTTTATTTTGTCTTTTGGCAGTTTTTCTGTTTTTTTGTTTTTGTTTTGTTTTGTTTATTTTTTTATTTTTATTTTTTTTTTGTTTTTGAGACAGGGTTTCTCTGTGTAGTTTTGGTGCCTGTCCTGGATCTCACTCTGTAGACCAGGCTGGCTTCGAACTCACAGAGATCCGCCTGCCTCTGCATCCCGAGTGCTGGGATTAAAGACTTGTGCCAACCACCCAGCAAAATCTGACTTGTTGTGTTGGGGATTTAGCTCAGTGGTAGAGTGCTTGCCTAGCAAGCCCTGGGTTCGATCCTCAGCTCAAAAAAAAAAAAAAAAATCAAAAATCTGACTAGTTAAATCTGACTTAGAATTGACCTTGGATCCTCTGCAGGAACAGTCATCCTCTTAGCCACTGAGCTTCCCCTCGGCTCCGGTCTGTCATTGTTTGATTTCTGGCTTTGTGTCTCCCTATGCGGCCTCCTGGGATTAGAGGCCAGAGTGACCACACTCGGCCGGACAAGCTGGCTGAAGATGGAGGAGTCTGCGAAGGCAAGCGCCTTGCCACGAGTGCTGTGTGTGACTGGTGTCCAGGTCAGCACCAGGTGGACAGTGGGCCTATTACACAGTGGATGAGTGAGCTCTCCCGATCTGTCCTTTAAATGGCAGAGGGGAGGCTGGGCAGGAAAGATGGGGAAGGGTTGGGCGAGAAGCTGAGTCACCTGGACCTGCCAGGGGGCAGGCAAGGTCCAGCAGGCTTGTTTGTGACCTTGGGTGTGCCCCATCCCTTACATCGCACCCCATCTCCTCCATGTCCAGCCCCCATCCCCAGCCCTCACCCTCGGTAGGCAGCTCCTAGCCCCACAGAAGCCATGCGGCACAGGGGAGGCAGGATCCACATGTTTATTGCAGGAAGACAAGGTCTACAGAGAACGGTACACAGACCCCACACAGGGCGGGGCTCCCACATGCGGGGGGGCAGGGGTGGGTCACAGCAAGCGAGGCCTGGCGGGGTCCCCAGCACCAGAGATGCCTGGGCAGGTCGGCCAGCAGCCAGGATGGGCTCCCGCCTCCCCTGCCACCCAGCCTGGATCTCCCAGGATGGGCAAGGCTGGCCAGGAGAGGCCTGGGGTGGCCCAGAGATTGTGCTATCAGGGTGTGTCCCTGAGAAAGGGCTGTGACCCCCTGTCCAGCCAGGAGCCGCTCCTGGCTAGGGAGCAGGAGACAGCTGTGGGGGCCCTGGACTGGCTGGAGGTCGGGGCTCAGCTACGCTCAGACTCAGGCTTCCAGTTGTGGCTCTCCCTGTGCGCAGGACACAGAGGGACCACACTGAGATCCACCCGCCTGGACACCTGGCTGCAGCTGTCTTTCTGCCTGTCTCTCTCTGGCCCTCTGTCTCTTTATCTCTGTCTCCCTCTGTCTCTCACACACATACACAGAACAGAGGAGCCAGCCGGCCCCAGCCCCGGCCTGTTCTGCAGCCCCTGTGAGGTAATGGCCGTGTGTGCCGAAGCCTGGGTGCTGGCATCCGTCACTTGTTCCCCAGCACCGGCTGACTGATACAGTCTGAGCCACAAGCCAGCTCGCCACCGCCTGGAACAGGACCCAGTGCTCCTCAGACAGGCCAAACAGACAGGTTTACAGATAAATGGTCACCCACTCCTGAGAACACAGATCCACACACATACCAAGATGTCTAGGTACCCTCCACAGCCACACACAAGCCACGCTCCGCAGCCACCATACGTACTGTGCTCTTGTGAAGGGCACAGAATGGAGCAAAAACACCTCATCCCAAGACAAACACACACCCGTCCACACACACAAAGTCACACGAACACAAGAGTCTGCAGTCACCCTCGTGTGGGTGGGACACGGGCCCAGGAGCCACTCAAGTCTCCCGGACAGTCCCGCAGATACCACAGAGGCGCCGTGACTCGGGGCACACACGGGGGGCAGTCTCTGGGGTACATATAACCAGTGAAGGGGCTCAGGTTCTGCCAGAGCCCTGGGGCAGCAGGCACTGACCCCGTCGCTCCCACACAGGGGCTTCACTGATGGACTCTCAGCTGGGCACCCTGTCTTCAGCACCCCAAACCCCTATTTGGGGTCACTGTTGAGGCACTACTGTGCCAACGTCTGTCTCCATAGAAGGCCGGTGTCCAGATGGGCAGTGTCCAGGCAGCCACCCCACACTCCAGGCTCAGGTCCCCATGTGCCTCCCCCGAGGACAGTCCTGGGCTTGTGCTGTGGGTGTCTGCCATTCCAGGGGTGGCGCTCGGGGCTGGCAGGGCGTCGCTGCAGGCCCTGTGTTTATTGCCTGGTGGCCTGAGGCCCAGCCCGTGGGCCCATCCACCCTGGTGTGCAGACAGGAGAAGAGGACCCTGGACCCAGGGAAGGGCTCAGGTCAGGGGTCACGGGGAAGGGCCAGGTGAACGAATAGGATGGGCATGAAGGAGGTCACAGTGATAGAATGTGGGGGCGGGGCAGGGTGTGGCCTGGCTGGGAACACCCCGGGAAAGGGACAGAGATGACGCTCTTCTCTCTT